>NW_027315273.1:0-44425 GCF_023375885.2 Dermacentor andersoni | reverse complement strand
ATGCTGCTCTTTTTAGCACCCGCGCACGGATTTGTGCGAAAACGCGTTTTAAGCATGCACATGCATCTTTTGGTAGACGCGGATGAAGTTTTCTGCAAAACCACAAGATGTGCATGCAAATGGTGCTTTTGGCAGAACGCGCACGTGGATTTCTACCAAACGACGTGCTAAGCATGCCGATGCTGCTCTTTTTAGCACCCGCGCACGCATTTGTGCGAAAACGCGTTTTAAGCATGCACATGCATCTTTTGGTAGACGCGGATGAAGTTTTCTGCAAAACCACAAGATGTGCATGCAAATGGTGCTTTTTGCAGAACGCGCACGTGGATTTCTACCAAACGACGTGCTAAGCATGCCGATGCTGCTATTTTTAGCACCCGAGCACGCATTTGTGCGAAAACGCGTTTTAAGCATGCACATGCATCTTTTGGTAGACGCGGATGAAGTTTTCTGCAAAACCACAAGATGTGCATGCAAATGGTGCTTTTGGCAGAACGCGCACGTGGATTTCTACCAAACGACGTGCTAAGCATGCCGATGCTGCTCTTTTTAGCACCCGCGCACGCATTTGTGCGAAAACGCGTTTTAAGCATGCACATGCATCTTTTGGTAGACGCGGATGAAGTTTTCTGCAAAACCACAAGATGTGCATGCAAATGGTGCTTTTGGCAGAACGCGCACGTGGATTTCTACCAAACGACGTGCTAAGCATGCCGATGCTGCTCTTTTTAGCACCCGCGCACGGATTTGAGCGAAAACGCGTTTTAAGCATGCACATGCATCTTTTGGTAGACGCGGATGAAGTTTTCTGCAAAACCACGAGATGTGCATGCAAATGGTGCTTTTTGCAGAACGCGCACGTGGATTTCTACCAAACGACGTGCTAAGCTTGCCGATGCTGCTCTTTTTAGCACCCGCGCACGGATTTGTGCGAAAACGCGTTTTAAGCATGCACATGCATCTTTTGGTAGACGCGGATGAAGTTTTCTTCAATACCACAAGATGTGCATGCAAATGGTGCTTTTTCCAGAACGCGCACGTGGATTTCTACCAAACGACGTGCTAAGCATGCCGATGCTGCTCTTTTTAGCACCCGCGCACCCATTTGTGCGAAAACGCGTTTTAAGCATGCACATGCATCTTTTGGTAGACGCGGATGAAGTTTTCTGCAAAACCACAAGATGTGCATGCAAATGGTGCTTTTTGCAGAACGCGCACGTGGATTTCTACCAAACGACGTGCTAAGCATGCCGATGCTGCTCTTTTTAGCACCCGCGCACGCATTTGTGCGAAAACGCGTTTTAAGCATGCACATGCATCTTTTGGTAGACGCGGATGAAGTTTTCTGCAAAACCACAAGATGTGCATGCAAATGGTGCTTTTTGCAGAACGCGCACGTGGATTTCTACCAAACGACGTGCTAAGCATGCCGATGCTGCTCTTTTTAGCACCCGCGCACGTATTTGTGCGAAAACGCGTTTTAAGCATGCACATGCATCTTTTGGTAGACGCGGATGAAGTTTTCTGCAAAACCACAAGATGTGCATGCAAATGGTGCTTTTTGCAGAACGCGCACGTGGATTTCTACCAAACGACGTGCTAAGCATGCCGATGCTGCTCTTTTTAGCACCCGCGCACGCATTTGTGCGAAAACGCGTTTTAAGCATGCACATGCATCTTTTGGTAGACGCGGATGAAGTTTTCTGCAAAACCACAAGATGTGCATGCAAATGGTGCTTTTTGCAGAACGCGCACGTGGATTTCTACCAAACGACGTGCTAAGCATGCCGATGCTGCTCTTTTTAGCACCCGCGCACGTATTTGTGCGAAAACGCGTTTTAAGCATGCACATGCATCTTTTGGTAGACGCGGATGAAGTTTTCTGCAAAACCACAAGATGTGCATGCAAATGGTGCTTTTGGCAGAACGCGCACGTGGATTTCTACCAAACGACGTGCTAAGCATGCCGATGCTGCTCTTTTTAGCACCCGCGCACGCATTTGTGCGAAAACGCGTTTTAAGCATGCACATGCATCTTTTGGTAGACGCGGATGAAGTTTTCTGCAAAACCACAAGATGTGCATGCAAATGGTGCTTTTTGCAGAACGCGCTCGTGGATTTCTACCAAACGACGTGCTAAGCATGCCGATGCGGCTCTTTTTAGCACCCGCGCACGGATTTGTGCGAAAACGCGTTTTAAGCATGCACATGCATCTTTTGGTAGACGCGGATGAAGTTTTCTGCAAAACCACAAGATGTGCATGCAAATGGTGCTTTTTGCAGAACGCGCACGTGGATTTCTACCAAACGACGTGCTAAGCATGCCGATGCTGCTCTTTTTAGCACCCGCGCACGGATTTGTGCGAAAACGCGTTTTAAGCATGCACATGCATCTTTTGGTAGACGCGGATGAAGTTTTCTGCAAAACCACGAGATGTGCATGCAAATGGTGCTTTTTGCAGAACGCGCACGTGGATTTCTACCAAACGACGTGCTAAGCTTGCCGATGCTGCTCTTTTTAGCACCCGCGCACGGATTTGTGCGAAAACGCGTTTTAAGCATGCACATGCATCTTTTGGTAGACGCGGATGAAGTTTTCTGCAATACCACAAGATGTGCATGCAAATGGTGCTTTTTCCAGAACGCGCACGTGGATTTCTACCAAACGACGTGCTAAGCATGCCGATGCTGCTCTTTTTAGCACCCGCGCACGCATTTGTGCGAAAACGCGTTTTAAGCATGCACATGCATCTTTTGGTAGAGGCGGATGAAGTTTTCTGCAAAACCACAAGATGTGCATGCAAATGGTGCTTTTTGCAGAACGCGCACGTGGATTTCTACCAAACAACGTGCTAAGCATGCCGATGCTGCTCTTTTTAGCACCCGCGCACGCATTTGTGCGAAAACGCGTGTTAAGCATGCACATGCATCTTTTGGTAGACGCGGATGAAGTTTTCTGCAAAACCACAAGATGTGCATGCAAATGGTGCTTTTTGCAGAACGCGCACGTGGATTTATACCAAACGACGTGCTAAGCATGCCGATGCTGCTCTTTTTAGCACCCGCGCACGCATTTGTGCGAAAACGCGTTTTAAGCATGCACATGCATCTTTTGGTAGACGCGGATGAAGTTTTCTGCAAAACCACAAGATGTGCATGCAAATGGTGCTTTTTGCAGAACGCGCACGTGGATTTCTACCAAACGACGTGCTAAGCATGCCGATGCTGCTCTTTTTAGCACCCGCGCACGGATTTGTGCGAAAACGCGTTTTAAGCATGCACATGCATCTTTTGGTAGACGCGGATGAAGTTTTCTGCAAAACCACAAGATGTGCATGCAAATGGTGCTTTTGGCAGAACGCGCACGTGGATTTCTACCAAACGACGTGCTAAGCGTGCCGATGCTGCTCTTTTTAGCACCCGCGCGCGCATTTGTGCGAAAACGCGTTTTAAGCATGCACATGCATCTTTTGGTAGACGCGGATGAAGTTTTCTGCAAAACCACAAGATGTGCATGCAAATGGTGCTTTTTGCAGAACGCGCACGTGGATTTCTACCAAACGACGTGCTAAGCATGCCGATGCTGCTCTTTTTAGCACCCGCGCACGCATTTGTGCGAAAACGCGTTTTAAGCATGCACATGCATCTTTTGGTAGACGCGGATGAAGTTTTCTGCAAAACCACAAGATGTGCATGCAAATGGTGCTTTTTGCAGAACGCGCTCGTGGATTTCTACCAAACGACGTGCTAAGCATGCCGATGCTGCTCTTTTTAGCACCCGCGCACGCATTTGTGCGAAAACGCGTTTTAAGCATGCACATGCATCTTTTGGTAGACGCGGATGAAGTTTTCTGCAAAACCACAAGATGTGCATGCAAATGGTGCTTTTTGCAGAACGCGCTCGTGGATTTCTACCAAACGACGTGCTAAGCATGCCGATGCTGCTCTTTTTAGCACCCGCGCACGGATTTGTGCGAAAACGCGTTTTAAGCATGCACATGCATCTTTTGGTAGACGCGGATGAAGTTTTCTGCAAAACCACAAGATGTGCATGCAAATGGTGCTTTTTGCAGAACGCGCACGTGGATTTCTACCAAACGACGTGCTAAGCATGCCGATGCTGCTCTTTTTAGCACCCGCGCACGGATTTGAGCGAAAACGCGTTTTAAGCATGCACATGCATCTTTTGGTAGACGCGGATGAAGTTTTCTGCAAAACCACGAGATGTGCATGCAAATGGTGCTTTTTGCAGAACGCGCACGTGGATTTCTACCAAACGACGTGCTAAGCTTGCCGATGCTGCTCTTTTTAGCACCCGCGCACGGATTTGTGCGAAAACGCGTTTTAAGCATGCACATGCATCTTTTGGTAGACGCGGATGAAGTTTTCTTCAATACCACAAGATGTGCATGCAAATGGTGCTTTTTCCAGAACGCGCACGTGGATTTCTACCAAACGACGTGCTAAGCATGCCGATGCTGCTCTTTTTAGCACCCGCGCACCCATTTGTGCGAAAACGCGTTTTAAGCATGCACATGCATCTTTTGGTAGACGCGGATGAAGTTTTCTGCAAAACCACAAGATGTGCATGCAAATGGTGCTTTTTGCAGAACGCGCACGTGGATTTCTACCAAACGACGTGCTAAGCATGCCGATGCTGCTCTTTTTAGCACCCGCGCACGCATTTGTGCGAAAACGCGTTTTAAGCATGCACATGCATCTTTTGGTAGACGCGGATGAAGTTTTCTGCAAAACCACAAGATGTGCATGCAAATGGTGCTTTTTGCAGAACGCGCACGTGGATTTCTACCAAACGACGTGCTAAGCATGCCGATGCTGCTCTTTTTAGCACCCGCGCACGTATTTGTGCGAAAACGCGTTTTAAGCATGCACATGCATCTTTTGGTAGACGCGGATGAAGTTTTCTGCAAAACCACAAGATGTGCATGCAAATGGTGCTTTTGGCAGAACGCGCACGTGGATTTCTACCAAACGACGTGCTAAGCATGCCGATGCTGCTCTTTTTAGCACCCGCGCACGCATTTGTGCGAAAACGCGTTTTAAGCATGCACATGCATCTTTTGGTAGACGCGGATGAAGTTTTCTGCAAAACCACAAGATGTGCATGCAAATGGTGCTTTTTGTAGAACGCGCACGTGGATTTCTACCAAACAACGTGCTAAGCATGCCGATGCTGCTCTTTTTAGCACCCGCGCACGCATTTGTGCGAAAACGCGTGTTAAGCATGCACATGCATCTTTTGGTAGACGCGGATGAAGTTTTCTGCAAAACCACGAGATGTGCATGCAAATGGTGCTTTTTGCAGAACGCGCACGTGGATTTCTACCAAACGACGTGCTAAGCTTGCCGATGCTGCTCTTTTTAGCACCCGCGCACGGATTTGTGCGAAAACGCGTTTTAAGCATGCACATGCATCTTTTGGTAGACGCGGATGAAGTTTTCTGCAATACCACAAGATGTGCATGCAAATGGTGCTTTTTCCAGAACGCGCACGTGGATTTCTACCAAACGACGTGCTAAGCATGCCGATGCTGCTCTTTTTAGCACCCGCGCACCCATTTGTGCGAAAACGCGTTTTAAGCATGCACATGCATCTTTTGGTAGACGCGGATGAAGTTTTCTGCAAAACCACAAGATGTGCATGCAAATGGTGCTTTTTGCAGAACGCGCACGTGGATTTCTACCAAACAACGTGCTAAGCATGCCGATGCTGCTCTTTTTAGCACCCGCGCACGCATTTGTGCGAAAACGCGTGTTAAGCATGCACATGCATCTTTTGGTAGACGCGGATGAAGTTTTCTGCAAAACCACGAGATGTGCATGCAAATGGTGCTTTTTGCAGAACGCGCACGTGGATTTCTACCAAACGACGTGCTAAGCTTGCCGATGCTGCTCTTTTTAGCACCCGCGCACGGATTTGTGCGAAAACGCGTTTTAAGCATGCACATGCATCTTTTGGTAGACGCGGATGAAGTTTTCTGCAATACCACAAGATGTGCATGCAAATGGTGCTTTTTCCAGAACGCGCACGTGGATTTCTACCAAACGACGTGCTAAGCATGCCGATGCTGCTCTTTTTAGCACCCGCGCACCCATTTGTGCGAAAACGCGTTTTAAGCATGCACATGCATCTTTTGGTAGACGCGGATGAAGTTTTCTGCAAAACCACAAGATGTGCATGCAAATGGTGCTTTTTGCAGAACGCGCACGTGGATTTCTACCAAACGACGTGCTAAGCATGCCGATGCTGCTCTTTTTAGCACCCGCGCACGCATTTGTGCGAAAACGCGTTTTAAGCATGCACATGCATCTTTTGGTAGACGCGGATGAAGTTTTCTGCAAAACCACAAGATGTGCATGCAAATGGTGCTTTTTGCAGAACGCGCACGTGGATTTCTACCAAACGACGTGCTAAGCATGCCGATGCTGCTCTTTTTAGCACCCGCGCACGTATTTGTGCGAAAACGCGTTTTAAGCATGCACATGCATCTTTTGGTAGACGCGGATGAAGTTTTCTGCAAAACCACAAGATGTGCATGCAAATGGTGCTTTTGGCAGAACGCGCACGTGGATTTCTACCAAACGACGTGCTAAGCATGCCGATGCTGCTCTTTTTAGCACCCGCGCACGCATTTGTGCGAAAACGCGTTTTAAGCATGCACATGCATCTTTTGGTAGACGCGGATGAAGTTTTCTGCAAAACCACAAGATGTGCATGCAAATGGTGCTTTTTGCAGAACGCGCTCGTGGATTTCTACCAAACGACGTGCTAAGCATGCCGATGCTGCTCTTTTTAGCACCCGCGCACGGATTTGTGCGAAAACGCGTTTTAAGCATGCACATGCATCTTTTGGTAGACGCGGATGAAGTTTTCTGCAAAACCACAAGATGTGCATGCAAATGGTGCTTTTTGCAGAACGCGCACGTGGATTTCTACCAAACGACGTGCTAAGCATGCCGATGCTGCTCTTTTTAGCACCCGCGCACGGATTTGAGCGAAAACGCGTTTTAAGCATGCACATGCATCTTTTGGTAGACGCGGATGAAGTTTTCTGCAAAACCACGAGATGTGCATGCAAATGGTGCTTTTTGCAGAACGCGTACGTGGATTTCTACCAAACGACGTGCTAAGCTTGCCGATGCTGCTCTTTTTAGCACCCGCGCACGGATTTGTGCGAAAACGCGTTTTAAGCATGCACATGCATCTTTTGGTAGACGCGGATGAAGTTTTCTGCAATACCACAAGATGTGCATGCAAATGGTGCTTTTTCCAGAACGCGCACGTGGATTTCTACCAAACGACGTGCTAAGCATGCCGATGCTGCTCTTTTTAGCACCCGCGCACCCATTTGTGCGAAAACGCGTTTTAAGCATGCACATGCATCTTTTGGTAGACGCGGATGAAGTTTTCTGCAAAACCACAAGATGTGCATGCAAATGGTGCTTTTTGCAGAACGCGCACGTGGATTTCTACCAAACGACGTGCTAAGCATGCCGATGCTGCTCTTTTTAGCACCCGCGCACGGATTTGTGCGAAAACGCGTTTTAAGCATGCACATGCATCTTTTGGTAGACGCGGATGAAGTTTTCTGCAAAACCACAACATGTGCATGCAAATGGTGCTTTTGGCAGAACGCGCACGTGGATTTCTACCAAACGACGTGCTAAGCATGCCGATGCTGCTCTTTTTAGCACCCGCGCACGCATTTGTGCGAAAACGCGTTTTAAGCATGCACATGCATCTTTTGGTAGACGCGGATGAAGTTTTCTGCAAAACCACGAGATGTGCATGCAAATGGTGCTTTTTGCAGAACGCGCACGTGGATTTCTACCAAACGACGTGCTAAGCTTGCCGATGCTGCTCTTTTTAGCACCCGCGCACGGATTTGTGCGAAAACGCGTTTTAAGCATGCACATGCATCTTTTGGTAGACGCGGATGAAGTTTTCTGCAATACCACAAGATGTGCATGCAAATGGTGCTTTTTCCAGAACGCGCACGTGGATTTCTACCAAACGACGTGCTAAGCATGCCGATGCTGCTCTTTTTAGCACCCGCGCACCCATTTGTGCGAAAACGCGTTTTAAGCATGCACATGCATCTTTTGGTAGACGCGGATGAAGTTTTCTGCAAAACCACAAGATGTGCATGCAAATGGTGCTTTTTGCAGAACGCGCACGTGGATTTCTACCAAACGACGTGCTAAGCATGCCGATGCTGCTCTTTTTAGCACCCGCGCACGCATTTGTGCGAAAACGCGTTTTAAGCATGCACATGCATCTTTTGGTAGACGCGGATGAAGTTTTCTGCAAAACCACAAGATGTGCATGCAAATGGTGCTTTTTGCAGAACGCGCACGTGGATTTCTACCAAACGACGTGCTAAGCATGCCGATGCTGCTCTTTTTAGCACCCGCGCACGTATTTGTGCGAAAACGCGTTTTAAGCATGCACATGCATCTTTTGGTAGACGCGGATGAAGTTTTCTGCAAAACCACAAGATGTGCATGCAAATGGTGCTTTTGGCAGAACGCGCACGTGGATTTCTACCAAACGACGTGCTAAGCATGCCGATGCTGCTCTTTTTAGCACCCGCGCACGCATTTGTGCGAAAACGCGTTTTAAGCATGCACATGCATCTTTTGGTAGACGCGGATGAAGTTTTCTGCAAAACCACAAGATGTGCATGCAAATGGTGCTTTTTGCAGAACGCGCTCGTGGATTTCTACCAAACGACGTGCTAAGCATGCCGATGCTGCTCTTTTTAGCACCCGCGCACGGATTTGTGCGAAAACGCGTTTTAAGCATGCACATGCATCTTTTGGTAGACGCGGATGAAGTTTTCTGCAAAACCACAAGATGTGCATGCAAATGGTGCTTTTTGCAGAACGCGCACGTGGATTTCTACATCTGTCTCGCGTGTGTATGCCGATGCTGCTCTTTTTAGCACCCGCGCACGGATTTGAGCGAAAACGCGTTTTAAGCATGCACATGCATCTTTTGGTAGACGCGGATGAAGTTTTCTGCAAAACCACGAGATGTGCATGCAAATGGTGCTTTTTGCAGAACGCGCACGTGGATTTCTACCAAACGACGTGCTAAGCTTGCCGATGCTGCTCTTTTTAGCACCCGCGCACGGATTTGTGCGAAAACGCGTTTTAAGCATGCACATGCATCTTTTGGTAGACGCGGATGAAGTTTTCTTCAATACCACAAGATGTGCATGCAAATGGTGCTTTTTCCAGAACGCGCACGTGGATTTCTACCAAACGACGTGCTAAGCATGCCGATGCTGCTCTTTTTAGCACCCGCGCACCCATTTGTGCGAAAACGCGTTTTAAGCATGCACATGCATCTTTTGGTAGACGCGGATGAAGTTTTCTGCAAAACCACAAGATGTGCATGCAAATGGTGCTTTTTGCAGAACGCGCACGTGGATTTCTACCAAACGACGTGCTAAGCATGCCGATGCTGCTCTTTTTAGCACCCGCGCACGCATTTGTGCGAAAACGCGTTTTAAGCATGCACATGCATCTTTTGGTAGACGCGGATGAAGTTTTCTGCAAAACCACAAGATGTGCATGCAAATGGTGCTTTTTGCAGAACGCGCACGTGGATTTCTACCAAACGACGTGCTAAGCATGCCGATGCTGCTCTTTTTAGCACCCGCGCACGTATTTGTGCGAAAACGCGTTTTAAGCATGCACATGCATCTTTTGGTAGACGCGGATGAAGTTTTCTGCAAAACCACAAGATGTGCATGCAAATGGTGCTTTTGGCAGAACGCGCACGTGGATTTCTACCAAACGACGTGCTAAGCATGCCGATGCTGCTCTTTTTAGCACCCGCGCACGCATTTGTGCGAAAACGCGTTTTAAGCATGCACATGCATCTTTTGGTAGACGCGGATGAAGTTTTCTGCAAAACCACAAGATGTGCATGCAAATGGTGCTTTTTGCAGAACGCGCTCGTGGATTTCTACCAAACGACGTGCTAAGCATGCCGATGCGGCTCTTTTTAGCACCCGCGCACGGATTTGTGCGAAAACGCGTTTTAAGCATGCACATGCATCTTTTGGTAGACGCGGATGAAGTTTTCTGCAAAACCACAAGATGTGCATGCAAATGGTGCTTTTTGCAGAACGCGCACGTGGATTTCTACCAAACGACGTGCTAAGCATGCCGATGCTGCTCTTTTTAGCACCCGCGCACGGATTTGTGCGAAAACGCGTTTTAAGCATGCACATGCATCTTTTGGTAGACGCGGATGAAGTTTTCTGCAAAACCACGAGATGTGCATGCAAATGGTGCTTTTTGCAGAACGCGCACGTGGATTTCTACCAAACGACGTGCTAAGCTTGCCGATGCTGCTCTTTTTAGCACCCGCGCACGGATTTGTGCGAAAACGCGTTTTAAGCATGCACATGCATCTTTTGGTAGACGCGGATGAAGTTTTCTGCAATACCACAAGATGTGCATGCAAATGGTGCTTTTTCCAGAACGCGCACGTGGATTTCTACCAAACGACGTGCTAAGCATGCCGATGCTGCTCTTTTTAGCACCCGCGCACGCATTTGTGCGAAAACGCGTTTTAAGCATGCACATGCATCTTTTGGTAGAGGCGGATGAAGTTTTCTGCAAAACCACAAGATGTGCATGCAAATGGTGCTTTTTGCAGAACGCGCACGTGGATTTCTACCAAACAACGTGCTAAGCATGCCGATGCTGCTCTTTTTAGCACCCGCGCACGCATTTGTGCGAAAACGCGTGTTAAGCATGCACATGCATCTTTTGGTAGACGCGGATGAAGTTTTCTGCAAAACCACAAGATGTGCATGCAAATGGTGCTTTTTGCAGAACGCGCACGTGGATTTCTACCAAACGACGTGCTAAGCATGCCGATGCTGCTCTTTTTAGCACCCGCGCACGGATTTGTGCGAAAACGCGTTTTAAGCATGTACATGCATCTTTTGGTAGACGCGGATGAAGTTTTCTGCAAAACCACAAGATGTGCATGCAAATGGTGCTTTTTGCAGAACGCGCACGTGGATTTCTACCAAACGACGTGCTAAGCATGTCGATGCTGCTCTTTTTAGCACCCGCGCACGGATTTGTGCGAAAACGCGTTTTAAGCATGCACATGCGTCTTTTGGTAGACGCGGATGAAGTTTTCTGCAAAACCACAAGATGTGCATGCAAATGGTGCTTTTGGCAGAACGCGCACGTGGATTTCTACCAAACGACGTGCTAAGCATGCCGATGCTGCTCTTTTTAGCACCCGCGCACGCATTTGTGCGAAAACGCGTTTTAAGCATGCACATGCATCTTTTGGTAGACGCGGATGAAGTTTTCTGCAAAACCACAAGATGTGCATGCAAATTGTGCTTTTTGCAGAACGCGCACGTGGATTTCTACCAAACGACGTGCTAAGCATGCCGATGCTGCTATTTTTAGCACCCGCGCACGCATTTGTGCGAAAACGCGTTTTAAGCATGCACATGCATCTTTTGGTAGACGCGGATGAAGTTTTCTGCAAAACCACAAGATGTGCATGCAAATGGTGCTTTTTGCAGAACGCGCACGTGGATTTATACCAAACGACGTGCTAAGCATGCCGATGCTGCTCTTTTTAGCACCCGCGCACGCATTTGTGCGAAAACGCGTTTTAAGCATGCACATGCATCTTTTGGTAGACGCGGATGAAGTTTTCTCCAAAACCACAAGATGTGCATGCAAATGGTGCTTTTTGCAGAACGCGCACGTGGATTTCTACCAAACGACGTGCTAAGCATGCCGATGCTGCTCTTTTTAGCACCCGCGCACGGATTTGTGCGAAAACGCGTTTTAAGCATGCACATGCATCTTTTGGTAGACGCGGATGAAGTTTTCTGCAAAACCACAAGATGTGCATGCAAATGGTGCTTTTGGCAGAACGCGCACGTGGATTTCTACCAAACGACGTGCTAAGCGTGCCGATGCTGCTCTTTTTAGCACCCGCGCGCGCATTTGTGCGAAAACGCGTTTTAAGCATGCACATGCATCTTTTGGTAGACGCGGATGAAGTTTTCTGCAAAACCACAAGATGTGCATGCAAATGGTGCTTTTTGCAGAACGCGCACGTGGATTTCTACCAAACGACGTGCTAAGCATGCCGATGCTGCTCTTTTTAGCACCCGCGCACGCATTTGTGCGAAAACGCGTTTTAAGCATGCACATGCATCTTTTGGTAGAGGCGGATGAAGTTTTCTGCAAAACCACAAGATGTGCATGCAAATGGTGCTTTTTGTAGAACGCGCACGTGGATTTCTACCAAACAACGTGCTAAGCATGCCGATGCTGCTCTTTTTAGCACCCGCGCACGCATTTGTGCGAAAACGCGTGTTAAGCATGCACATGCATCTTTTGGTAGACGCGGATGAAGTTTTCTGCAAAACCACAAGATGTGCATGCAAATGGTGCTTTTTGCAGAACGCGCACGTGGATTTCTACCAAACGACGTGCTAAGCATGCCGATGCTGCTCTTTTTAGCACCCGCGCACGGATTTGTGCGAAAACGCGTTTTAAGCATGTACATGCATCTTTTGGTAGACGCGGATGAAGTTTTCTGCAAAACCACAAGATGTGCATGCAAATGGTGCTTTTGGCAGAACGCGCACGTGGATTTCTACCAAACGACGTGCTAAGCATGCCGATGCTGCTCTTTTTAGCACCCGCGCACGCATTTGTGCGAAAACGCGTTTTAAGCATGCACATGCATCTTTTGGTAGACGCGGATGAAGTTTTCTGCAAAACCACAAGATGTGCATGCAAATTGTGCTTTTTGCAGAACGCGCACGTGGATTTCTACCAAACGACGTGCTAAGCATGCCGATGCTGCTATTTTTAGCACCCGCGCACGCATTTGTGCGAAAACGCGTTTTAAGCATGCACATGCATCTTTTGGTAGACGCGGATGAAGTTTTCTGCAAAACCACAAGATGTGCATGCAAATGGTGCTTTTTGCAGAACGCGCACGTGGATTTATACCAAACGACGTGCTAAGCATGCCGATGCTGCTCTTTTTAGCACCCGCGCACGCATTTGTGCGAAAACGCGTTTTAAGCATGCACATGCATCTTTTGGTAGACGCGGATGAAGTTTTCTGCAAAACCACAAGATGTGCATGCAAATGGTGCTTTTTGCAGAACGCGCACGTGGATTTCTACCAAACGACGTGCTAAGCATGCCGATGCTGCTCTTTTTAGCACCCGCGCACGGATTTGTGCGAAAACGCGTTTTAAGCATGCACATGCATCTTTTGGTAGACGCGGATGAAGTTTTCTGCAAAACCACAAGTAGTGCATGCAAATGGTGCTTTTGGCAGAACGCGCACGTGGATTTCTACCAAACGACGTGCTGGGCATGCATCTTTTTAGCACCCGCGCACGCATTTGTGCGAAAACGCGTTTTAAGCATGCACATGCATCTTTTGATAGAGGCGGATGAAGTTTTCTGCAAAACCACAAGATGTGCATGTAAATGGTGCTTTTTGCAGAACGCGCACGTGGATTTCTACCAAACGACGTGCTAAGCATGCCGATGCTGCTCTTTTTAGCACCCGCGCACGCATTTGTGGGAAAACGCGTTTTACGCATGCACATGCATCTTTTGGTAGACGCGGATGAAGTTTTCTGCAAAACCACAAGATGTGCATGCAAATGGTGCTTTTTGCAGAACGCGCACGTGGATTTCTACCAAACGACGTGCTAAGCATGCCGATGCTGCTCTTTTTAGCACCCGCGCACGGATTTGTGCGAAAACGCGTTTTAAGCATGCACATGCATCTTTTGGTAGACGCGGATGAAGTTTTCTGCAAAACCACAAGATGTGCATGCAAATGGTGCTTTTGGCAGAACGCGCACGTGGATTTCTACCAAACGACGTGCTAAGCATGCCGATGCTGCTCTTTTTAGCACCCGCGCGCGCATTTGTGCGAAAACGCGTTTTAAGCATGCACATGCATCTTTTGGTAGACGCGGATGAAGTTTTCTGCAAAACCACAAGATGTGCATCCAAATGGTGCTTTTTGCAGAACGCGCACGTGGATTTCTACCAAACGACGTGCTAAGCATGCCGATGCTGCTCTTTTTAGCACCCGCGCACGCATTTGTGCGAAAACACGTTTTAAGCATGCACATGCATCTTTTGGTAGAGGCGGATGAAGTTTTCTGCAAAACCACAAGATGTGCATGCAAATGGTGCTTTTTGCAGAACGCGCACGTGGATTTCTACCAAACAACGTGCTAAGCATGCCGATGCTGCTCTTTTTAGCACCCGCGCACGCATTTGTGCGAAAACGCGTGTTAAGCATGCACATGCATCTTTTGGTAGACGCGGATGAAGTTTTCTGCAAAACCACAAGATGTGCATGCAAATGGTGCTTTTTGCAGAACGCGCACGTGGATTTCTACCAAACGACGTGCTAAGCATGCCGATGCTGCTCTTTTTAGCACCCGCGCACGGATTTGTGCGAAAACGCGTTTTAAGCATGTACATGCATCTTTTGGTAGACGCGGATGAAGTTTTCTGCAAAACCACAAGATGTGCATGCAAATGGTGCTTTTTGCAGAACGCGCACGTGGATTTCTACCAAACGACGTGCTAAGCATGCCGATGCTGCTCTTTTTAGCACCCGCGCACGCATTTGTGCGAAAACGCGTTTTAAGCATGCACATGCATCTTTTGGTAGACGCGGATGAAGTTTTCTGCAAAACCACAAGATGTGCATGCAAATGGTGCTTTTTGCAGAACGCGCACGTGGATTTCTACCAAACGACGTGCTAAGCTTGCCGATGCTGCTCTATTTAGCACCCGCGCACGGATTTGTGCGAAAACGCGTTTTAAGCATGCACATGCATCTTTTGGTAGACGCGGATGAAGTTTTCTGCAAAACCACAAGATGTGCATACAAATCGTGCTTTTGGCAGAACGCGCACGTGGATTTCTCCCAAACGACGTGCTAAGCATGCCGATGCTGCTCTTTTTAGCACCCGCGCGCGCATTTGTGCGAAAACGCGTTTTAAGCATGCACATGCATCTTTTGGTAGACGCGGATGAAGTTTTCTGCAAAACCACAAGATGTGCATGCAAATGGTGCTTTTTGCAGAACGCGCACGTGGATTTCTACCAAACGACGTGCTAAGCATGTCGATGCTGCTCTTTTTAGCACCCGCGCACGGATTTGTGCGAAAACGCGTTTTAAGCATGCACATGCATCTTTTGGTAGACGCGGATGAAGTTTTCTGCAAAACCACAAGATGTGCATGCAAATGGTGCTTTTGGCAGAACGCGCACGTGGATTTCTACCAAACGACGTGCTAAGGATGCCGATGCTGCTCTTTTTAGCACCCGCGCACGCATTTGTGCGAAAACGCGTTTTAAGCATGCACATGCATCTTTTGGTAGACGCGGATGAAGTTTTCTGCAAAACCACAAGATGTGCATGCAAATTGTGCTTTTTGCAGAACGCGCACGTGGATTTCTACCAAACGACGTGCTAAGCATGCCGATGCTGCTATTTTTAGCACCCGCGCACGCATTTGTGCGAAAACGCGTTTTAAGCATGCACATGCATCTTTAGGTAGACGCGGATGAAGTTTTCTGCAAAACCACAAGATGTGCATGCAAATGGTGCTTTTTGCAGAACGCGCACGTGGATTTCTACCAAACGACGTGCTAAGCATGCCGATGCTGCTCTTTTTAGCACCCGCGCACGCATTTGTGCGAAAACGCGTTTTAAGCATGCACATGCATCTTTTGGTAGACGCGGATGAAGTTTTCTGCAAAACCACAACATGTGCATGCAAATGGTGCTTTTTGCAGAACGCGCACGTGGATTTCTACCAAACGACGTGCTAAGCATGCCGATGCTGCTCTTTTTAGCACCCGCGCACGCATTTGTGCGAAAACGCGTTTTAAGCATGCACATGCATCTTTTGGTAGACGCGGATAAAGTTTTCTGCAAAACCACAAGATGTGCATGGAAATGGTGCTTTTTGCAGAACGCGCACGTGGATTTCTACCAAACGACGTGCTAAGCATGCCGATGCTGCTCTTTTTAGCACCCGTGCACGTATTTGTGCGAAAACGCGTTTTAAGCATGCACATGCATCTTTTGGTAGACGCGGATGAAGTTTTCTGCAAAACCACAAGATGTGCATGCAAATGGTGCTTTTTGCAGAACGCGCTCGTGGATTTCTACCAAACGACGTGCTAAGCATGCCGATGCTGCTCTTTTTAGCACCCGCGCACGCATTTGTGCGAAAACGCGTTTTAAGCATGCACATGCATCTTTTGGTAGACGCGGATGAAGTTTTCTGCAAAACCACAAGATGTGCATGCAAATGGTGCTTTTTGCAGAACGCGCACGTGGATTTCTACCAAACGACGTGCTAAGCATGCCGATGCTGCTCTTTTTAGCACCCGCGCACGGATTTGTGCGAAAACGCGTTTTAAGCATGCACATGCACCTTTGGTAGGCGCGGATGAAGTTTTCTGCAAAACCACAAGATGTGCATGCAAATGGTGCTTTTTGCAGAACGTGCACGTGGATTTCTACCAAACGACGTGCTAAGCATGCCGATGCTGCTCTTTTTAGCACCCGCGCACGCATTTGTGCGAAAACGCGTTTTAAGCATGCACATGCATCTTTTGGTAGACGCGGATGAAGTTTTCTGCAAAACCACAAGATGTGCATGCAAATGGTGCTTTTTGCAGAACGCGCACGTGGATTTCTACCAAACGACGTGCTAAGCTTGCCGATGCTGCTCTTTTTAGCACCCGCGCACGGATTTGTGCGAAAACGCGTTTTAAGCATGCACATGCATCTTTTTGTAGACGCGGATGAAGTTTTCTGCAAAACCACAAGTATTGCATGCAAATGGTGCTTTTGGCAGAACGCGCACGTGGATTTCTACCAAACGACGTGCTGGGCATGCATCTTTTTAGCACCCGCGCACGCATTTGTGCGAAAACGCGTTTTAAGCATGCACATGCATCTTTTGATAGACGCGGATGCAGTTTTCTGCAAAACCACAAGATGTGCATGTAAATGGTGCTTTTTGCAGAACGCGCACGTGGATTTCTACCAAACGACGTGCTAAGCATGCCGATGCTGCTCTTTTTAGCACCCGCGCACGGATTTGTGCGAAAACGCGTTTTAAGCATGCACATGCATCTTTTCGTAGACGCGGATGAAGTTTTCTGCAAAACCACAACATGTGCATGCAAATGGTGCTTTTGGCAGAACGCGCACGTGGATTTCTACCAAACGACGTGCTAAGCATGCCGATGCTGCTCTTTTTAGCACCCGCGCACGCATTTGTGCGAAAACGCGTTTTAAGCATGCACATGCATCTTTTGGTAGACGCGGATGAAGTTTTCTGCAAAACCACAAGATGTGCATGCAAATGGTGCTTTTTGCAGAACGCGCACGTGGATTTCTACCAAACGACGTGCTAAGCATGCCGATGCTGCTCTTTTTAGCACCCGCGCACGGATTTGTGCGAAAACGCGTTTTAAGCATGCACATGCACCTTTGGTAGGCGCGGATGAAGTTTTCTGCAAAACCACAAGATGTGCATGCAAATGGTGCTTTTTGCAGAACGTGCACGTGGATTTCTACCAAACGACGTGCTAAGCATGCCGATGCTGCTCTTTTTAGCACCCGCGCACGCATTTGTGCGAAAACGCGTTTTAAGCATGCACATGCATCTTTTGGTAGACGCGGATGAAGTTTTCTGCAAAACCACAAGATGTGCATGCAAATGGTGCTTTTTGCAGAACGCGCACGTGGATTTCTACCAAACGACGTGCTAAGCTTGCCGATGCTGCTCTTTTTAGCACCCGCGCACGGATTTGTGCGAAAACGCGTTTTAAGCATGCACATGCATCTTTTGGTAGACGCGGATGAAGTTTTCTGCAAAACCACAAGATGTGCATGCAAATGGTGCTTTTGGCAGAACGCGCACGTGGATTTCTACCAAACGACGTGCTAGGCATGCATCTTTTTAGCACCCGCGCACGCATTTGTGCGAAAACGCGTTTTAAGCATGCACATGCATCTTTTGATAGACGCGGATGAAGTTTTCTGCAAAACCACAAGATGTGCATGTAAATGGTGCTTTTTGCAGAACGCGCACGTGGATTTCTACCAAACGACGTGCTAAGCATGCCGATGCTGCTCTTTTTAGCACCCGCGCACGGATTTGTGCGAAAACGCGTTTTAAGCATGCACATGCATCTTTTGGTAGACGCGGATGAAGTTTTCTGCAAAACCACAAGATGTGCATGCAAATGGTGCTTTTCGCAGAACGCGCACGTGGATTTCTACCAAACGACGTGCTAAGCTTGCCAATGCTGCTCTTTTTAGCACCCGCGCACGGATTTGTGCGAAAACGCGTTTTAAGCATGCACATGCATCTTTTGGTAGACGCGGATGAAGTTTTCTGCAAAACCACAAGATGTGCATGCAAATGGTGCTTTTGGCAGAACGCGCACGTGGATTTCTACCAAACGACGTGCTAGGCATGCATCTTTTTAGCACCCGCGCACGCATTTGTGCGAAAACGCGTTTTAAGCATGCACATGCATCTTTTGATAGACGCGGTTGAAGTTTTCTGCAAAACCACAAGATGTGCATGTAAATGGTGCTTTTTGCAGAACGCGCACGTGGATTTCTACCAAACGACGTGCTAAGCATGCCGATGCTGCTCTTTTTAGCACCCGCGCACGGATTTGTGCGAAAACGCGTTTTAAGCATGCACATGCATCTTTTGGTAGACGCGGATGAAGTTTTCTGCAAAACCACAACATGTGCATGCAAATGGTGCTTTTGGCAGAACGCGCACGTGGATTTCTACCAAACGACGTGCTAAGCATGCCGATGCTGCTCTTTTTAGCACCCGCGCACGCATTTGTGCGAAAACGCGTTTTAAGCATGCACATGCATCTTTTGGTAGACGCGGATGAAGTTTTCTGCAAAACCACGAGATGTGCACGCAAATGGTGCTTTTTGCAGAACGCGCACGTGGATTTCTACCAAACGACGTGCTAAGCTTGCCGATGCTGCTCTTTTTAGCACCCGCGCACGGATTTGTGCGAAAACGCGTTTTAAGCATGCACATGCATCTTTTGGTAGACGCGGATGAAGTTTTCTGCAATACCACAAGATGTGCATGCAAATGGTGCTTTTTCCAGAACGCGCACGTGGATTTCTACCAAACGACGTGCTAAGCATGCCGATGCTGCTCTTTTTAGCACCCGCGCACCCATTTGTGCGAAAACGCGTTTTAAGCATGCACATGCATCTTTTGGTAGACGCGGATGAAGTTTTCTGCAAAACCACAAGATGTGCATGCAAATGGTGCTTTTTGCAGAACGCGCACGTGGATTTCTACCAAACGACGTGCTAAGCATGCCGATGCTGCTCTTTTTAGCACCCGCGCACGCATTTGTGCGAAAACGCGTTTTAAGCAAGCACATGCATCTTTTGGTAGACGCGGATGAAGTTTTCTGCAAAACCACAAGATGTGCATGCAAATGGTGCTTTTTGCAGAACGCGCACGTGGATTTCTACCAAACGACGTGCTAAGCATGCCGATGCTGCTCTTTTTAGCACCCGCGCACGTATTTGTGCGAAAACGCGTTTTAAGCATGCACATGGATCTTTTGGTAGACGCGGATGAAGTTTTCTGCAATACCACAAGATGTGCATGCAAATGGTGCTTTTTCCAGAACGCGCACGTGGATTTCTACCAAACGACGTGCTAAGCATGCCGATGCTGCTCTTTTTAGCACCCGCGCACGGATTTGTGCGAAAACGCGTTTTAAGCATGCACATGCATCTTTTGGTAGACGCGGATGAAGTTTTCTGCAAAACCACAAGATGTGCATGCAAATGGTGCTTTTTGCAGAACGCGCACGTGGATTTCTACCAAACGACGTGCTAAGCATGCCGATGCTGCTCTTTTTAGCACCCGCGCACGCATTTGTGCGAAAACGCGTTTTAAGCATGCACATGCATCTTTTGGTAGGCGCGGATGAAGTTTTCTGCAAAACCACAAGATGTGCATGCAAATGGTGCTTTTTGCAGAACGCGCACGTGGATTTCTACCAAACGACGTGCTAAGCATGCCGATGCTGCTCTTTTTAGCACCCGCGCACGTATTTGTGCGAAAACGCGTTTTAAGCATGCACATGCATCTTTTGGTAGACGCGGATGAAGTTTTCTGCAAAACCACAAGATGTGCATGCAAATGGTGCTTTGGGCAGAACGCGCACGTGGATTTCTACCAAACGACGTGCTAAGCATGCCGATGCTGCTCTTTTTAGCACCCGCGCACGCATTTGTGCGAAAACGCGTTTTAAGCATGCACATGCATCTTTTGGTAGACGCGGATGAAGTTTTCTGCAAAACCACAAGATGTGCATGCAAATGGTGCTTTTTGCAGAACGCGCTCGTGGATTTCTACCAAACGACGTGCTAAGCATGCCGATGCTGCTCTTTTTAGCACCCGCGCACGGATTTGTGCGAAAACGCGTTTTAAGCATGCACATGCATCTTTTGGTAGACGCGGATGAAGTTTTCTGCAAAACCACAAGATGTGCATGCAAATGGTGCTTTTTGCAGAACGCGCACGTGGATTTCTACCAAACGACGTGCTAAGCATGCCGATGCTGCTCTTTTTAGCACCCGCGCACGGATTTGTGCGAAAACGCGTTTTAAGCATGCACATGCATCTTTTGGTAGACGCGGATGAAGTTTTCTGCAAAACCACGAGATGTGCATGCAAATGGTGCTTTTTGCAGAACGCGCACGTGGATTTCTACCAAACGACGTGCTAAGCTTGCCGATGCTGCTCTTTTTAGCACCCGCGCACGGATTTGTGCGAAAACGCGTTTTAAGCATGCACATGCATCTTTTGGTAGACGCGGATGAAGTTTTCCGCAATACCACAAGATGTGCATGCAAATGGTGCTTTTTCCAGAACGCGCACGTGGATTTCTACCAAACGACGTGCTAAGCATGCCGATGCTGCTCTTTTTAGCACCCGCGCACCCATTTGTGCGAAAACGCGTTTTAAGCATGCACATGCATCTTTTGGTAGACGCGGATGAAGTTTTCTGCAATACCACAAGATGTGCATGCAAATGGTGCTTTTTCCAGAACGCGCACGTGGATTTCTACCAAACGACGTGCTAAGCATGCCGATGCTGCTCTTTTTAGCACCCGCGCACCCATTTGTGCGAAAACGCGTTTTAAGCATGCACATGCATCTTTTGGTAGACGCGGATGAAGTTTTCTGCAAAACCACAAGATGTGCATGCAAATGGTGCTTTTTGCAGAACGCGCACGTGGATTTCTACCAAACGACGTGCTAAGCATGCCGATGCTGCTCTTTTTAGCACCCGCGCACGCATTTGTGCGAAAACGCGTTTTAAGCAAGCACATGCATCTTTTGGTAGACGCGGATGAAGTTTTCTGCAAAACCACAAGATGTGCATGCAAATGGTGCTTTTTGCAGAACGCGCACGTGGATTTCTACCAAACGACGTGCTAAGCATGCCGATGCTGCTCTTTTTAGCACCCGCGCACGTATTTGTGCGAAAACGCGTTTTAAGCATGCACATGCATCTTTTGGTAGACGCGGATGAAGTTTTCTGCAATACCACAAGATGTGCATGCAAATGGTGCTTTTTCCAGAACGCGCACGTGGATTTCTACCAAACGACGTGCTAAGCATGCCGATGCTGCTCTTTTTAGCACCCGCGCACGGATTTGTGCGAAAACGCGTTTTAAGCATGCACATGCATCTTTTGGTAGACGCGGATGAAGTTTTCTGCAAAACCACAAGATGTGCATGCAAATGGTGCTTTTTGCAGAACGCGCACGTGGATTTCTACCAAACGACGTGCTAAGCATGCCGATGCTGCTCTTTTTAGCACCCGCGCACGCATTTGTGCGAAAACGCGTTTTAAGCATGCACATGCATCTTTTGGTAGACGCGGATGAAGTTTTCTGCAAAACCACAAGATGTGCATGCAAATGGTGCTTTTTGCAGAACGCGCACGTGGATTTCTACCAAACGACGTGCTAAGCATGCCGATGCTCCTCTTTTTAGCACCCGCGCACGTATTTGTGCGAAAACGCGTTTTAAGCATGCACATGCATCTTTTGGTAGACGCGGATGAAGTTTTCTGCAAAACCACAAGATGTGCATGCAAATGGTGCTTTTGGCAGAACGCGCACGTGGATTTCTACCAAACGACGTGCTAAGCATGCCGATGCTGCTCTTTTTAGCACCCGCGCACGCATTTGTGCGAAAACGCGTTTTAAGCATGCACATGCATCTTTTGGTAGACGCGGATGAAGTTTTCTGCAAAACCACAAGATGTGCATGCAAATGGTGCTTTTTGCAGAACGCGCTCGTGGATTTCTACCAAACGACGTGCTAAGCATGCCGATGCTGCTCTTTTTAGCACCCGCGCACGGATTTGTGCGAAAACGCGTTTTAAGCATGCACATGCATCTTTTGGTAGACGCGGATGAAGTTTTCTGCAAAACCACAAGATGTGCATGCAAATGGTGCTTTTTGCAGAACGCGCACGTGGATTTCTACCAAACGACGTGCTAAGCATGCCGATGCTGCTCTTTTTAGCACCCGCGCACGGATTTGTGCGAAAACGCGTTTTAAGCATGCACATGCATCTTTTGGTAGACGCGGATGAAGTTTTCTGCAAAACCACGAGATGTGCATGCAAATGGTGCTTTTTGCAGAACGCGCACGTGGATTTCTACCAAACGACGTGCTAAGCTTGCCGATGCTGCTCTTTTTAGCACCCGCGCACGGATTTGTGCGAAAACGCGTTTTAAGCATGCACATGCATCTTTTGGTAGACGCGGATGAAGTTTTCTGCAATACCACAAGATGTGCATGCAAATGGTGCTTTTTCCAGAACGCGCACGTGGATTTCTACCAAACGACGTGCTAAGCATGCCGATGCTGCTCTTTTTAGCACCCGCGCACCCATTTGTGCGAAAACGCGTTTTAAGCATGCACATGCATCTTTTGGTAGACGCGGATGAAGTTTTCTGCAAAACCACAAGATGTGCATGCAAATGGTGCTTTTTGCAGAACGCGCACGTGGATTTCTACCAAACGACGTGCTAAGCATGCCGATGCTGCTCTTTTTAGCACCCGCGCACGCATTTGTGCGAAAACGCGTTTTAAGCATGCACATGCATCTTTTGGTAGACGCGGATGAAGTTTTCTGCAAAACCACAAGATGTGCATGCAAATGGTGCTTTTTGCAGAACGCGCACGTGGATTTCTACCAAACGACGTGCTAAGCATGCCGATGCTGCTCTTTTTAGCACCCGCGCACGTATTTGTGCGAAAACGCGTTTTAAGCATGCACATGCATCTTTTGGTAGACGCGGATGAAGTTTTCTGCAAAACCACAAGATGTGCATGCAAATGGTGCTTTTGGCAGAACGCGCACGTGGATTTCTACCAAACGACGTGCTAAGCATGCCGATGCTGCTCTTTTTAGCACCCGCGCACGCATTTGTGCGAAAACGCGTTTTAAGCATGCACATGCATCTTTTGGTAGACGCGGATGAAGTTTTCTGCAAAACCACAAGATGTGCATGCAAATGGTGCTTTTTGCAGAACGCGCTCGTGGATTTCTACCAAACGACGTGCTAAGCATGCCGATGCTGCTCTTTTTAGCACCCGCGCACGGATTTGTGCGAAAACGCGTTTTAAGCATGCACATGCATCTTTTGGTAGACGCGGATGAAGTTTTCTGCAAAACCACAAGATGTGCATGCAAATGGTGCTTTTTGCAGAACGCGCACGTGGATTTCTACCAAACGACGTGCTAAGCATGCCGATGCTGCTCTTTTTAGCACCCGCGCACGGATTTGAGCGAAAACGCGTTTTAAGCATGCACATGCATCTTTTGGTAGACGCGGATGAAGTTTTCTGCAAAACCACGAGATGTGCATGCAAATGGTGCTTTTTGCAGAACGCGCACGTGGATTTCTACCAAACGACGTGCTAAGCTTGCCGATGCTGCTCTTTTTAGCACCCGCGCACGGATTTGTGCGAAAACGCGTTTTAAGCATGCACATGCATCTTTTGGTAGACGCGGATGAAGTTTTCTTCAATACCACAAGATGTGCATGCAAATGGTGCTTTTTCCAGAACGCGCACGTGGATTTCTACCAAACGACGTGCTAAGCATGCCGATGCTGCTCTTTTTAGCACCCGCGCACCCATTTGTGCGAAAACGCGTTTTAAGCATGCACATGCATCTTTTGGTAGACGCGGATGAAGTTTTCTGCAAAACCACAAGATGTGCATGCAAATGGTGCTTTTTGCAGAACGCGCACGTGGATTTCTACCAAACGACGTGCTAAGCATGCCGATGCTGCTCTTTTTAGCACCCGCGCACGCATTTGTGCGAAAACGCGTTTTAAGCATGCACATGCATCTTTTGGTAGACGCGGATGAAGTTTTCTGCAAAACCACAAGATGTGCATGCAAATGGTGCTTTTTGCAGAACGCGCACGTGGATTTCTACCAAACGACGTGCTAAGCATGCCGATGCTGCTCTTTTTAGCACCCGCGCACGTATTTGTGCGAAAACGCGTTTTAAGCATGCACATGCATCTTTTGGTAGACGCGGATGAAGTTTTCTGCAAAACCACAAGATGTGCATGCAAATGGTGCTTTTGGCAGAACGCGCACGTGGATTTCTACCAAACGACGTGCTAAGCATGCCGATGCTGCTCTTTTTAGCACCCGCGCACGCATTTGTGCGAAAACGCGTTTTAAGCATGCACATGCATCTTTTGGTAGACGCGGATGAAGTTTTCTGCAAAACCACAAGATGTGCATGCAAATGGTGCTTTTTGCAGAACGCGCTCGTGGATTTCTACCAAACGACGTGCTAAGCATGCCGATGCGGCTCTTTTTAGCACCCGCGCACGGATTTGTGCGAAAACGCGTTTTAAGCATGCACATGCATCTTTTGGTAGACGCGGATGAAGTTTTCTGCAAAACCACAAGATGTGCATGCAAATGGTGCTTTTTGCAGAACGCGCACGTGGATTTCTACCAAACGACGTGCTAAGCATGCCGATGCTGCTCTTTTTAGCACCCGCGCACGGATTTGTGCGAAAACGCGTTTTAAGCATGCACATGCATCTTTTGGTAGACGCGGATGAAGTTTTCTGCAAAACCACGAGATGTGCATGCAAATGGTGCTTTTTGCAGAACGCGCACGTGGATTTCTACCAAACGACGTGCTAAGCTTGCCGATGCTGCTCTTTTTAGCACCCGCGCACGGATTTGTGCGAAAACGCGTTTTAAGCATGCACATGCATCTTTTGGTAGACGCGGATGAAGTTTTCTGCAATACCACAAGATGTGCATGCAAATGGTGCTTTTTCCAGAACGCGCACGTGGATTTCTACCAAACGACGTGCTAAGCATGCCGATGCTGCTCTTTTTAGCACCCGCGCACGGATTTGTGCGAAAACGCGTTTTAAGCATGTACATGCATCTTTTGGTAGACGCGGATGAAGTTTTCTGCAAAACCACAAGATGTGCATGCAAATGGTGCTTTTTGCAGAACGCGCACGTGGATTTCTACCAAACGACGTGCTAAGCATGTCGATGCTGCTCTTTTTAGCACCCGCGCACGGATTTGTGCGAAAACGCGTTTTAAGCATGCACATGCATCTTTTGGTAGACGCGGATGAAGTTTTCTGCAAAACCACAAGATGTGCATGCAAATGGTGCTTTTGGCAGAACGCGCACGTGGATTTCTACCAAACGACGTGCTAAGCATGCCGATGCTGCTCTTTTTAGCACCCGCGCACGCATTTGTGCGAAAACGCGTTTTAAGCATGCACATGCATCTTTTGGTAGACGCGGATGAAGTTTTCTGCAAAACCACAAGATGTGCATGCAAATTGTGCTTTTTGCAGAACGCGCACGTGGATTTCTACCAAACGACGTGCTAAGCATGCCGATGCTGCTATTTTTAGCACCCGCGCACGCATTTGTGCGAAAACGCGTTTTAAGCATGCACATGCATCTTTTGGTAGACGCGGATGAAGTTTTCTGCAAAACCACAAGATGTGCATGCAAATGGTGCTTTTTGCAGAACGCGCACGTGGATTTATACCAAACGACGTGCTAAGCATGCCGATGCTGCTCTTTTTAGCACCCGCGCACGCATTTGTGCGAAAACGCGTTTTAAGCATGCACATGCATCTTTTGGTAGACGCGGATGAAGTTTTCTGCAAAACCACAAGATGTGCATGCAAATGGTGCTTTTTGCAGAACGCGCACGTGGATTTCTACCAAACGACGTGCTAAGCATGCCGATGCTGCTCTTTTTAGCACCCGCGCACGGATTTGTGCGAAAACGCGTTTTAAGCATGCACATGCATCTTTTGGTAGACGCGGATGAAGTTTTCTGCAAAACCACAAGATGTGCATGCAAATGGTGCTTTTGGCAGAACGCGCACGTGGATTTCTACCAAACGACGTGCTAAGCGTGCCGATGCTGCTCTTTTTAGCACCCGCGCGCGCATTTGTGCGAAAACGCGTTTTAAGCATGCACATGCATCTTTTGGTAGACGCGGATGAAGTTTTCTGCAAAACCACAAGATGTGCATGCAAATGGTGCTTTTTGCAGAACGCGCACGTGGATTTCTACCAAACGACGTGCTAAGCATGCCGATGCTGCTCTTTTTAGCACCCGCGCACGCATTTGTGCGAAAACGCGTTTTAAGCATGCACATGCATCTTTTGGTAGAGGCGGATGAAGTTTTCTGCAAAACCACAAGATGTGCATGCAAATGGTGCTTTTTGTAGAACGCGCACGTGGATTTCTACCAAACAACGTGCTAAGCATGCCGATGCTGCTCTTTTTAGCACCCGCGCACGCATTTGTGCGAAAACGCGTGTTAAGCATGCACATGCATCTTTTGGTAGACGCGGATGAAGTTTTCTGCAAAACCACAAGATGTGCATGCAAATGGTGCTTTTTGCAGAACGCGCACGTGGATTTCTACCAAACGACGTGCTAAGCATGCCGATGCTGCTCTTTTTAGCACCCGCGCACGGATTTGTGCGAAAACGCGTTTTAAGCATGTACATGCATCTTTTGGTAGACGCGGATGAAGTTTTCTGCAAAACCACAAGATGTGCATGCAAATGGTGCTTTTTGCAGAACGCGCACGTGGATTTCTACCAAACGACGTGCTAAGCATGTCGATGCTGCTCTTTTTAGCACCCGCGCACGGATTTGTGCGAAAACGCGTTTTAAGCATGCACATGCATCTTTTGGTAGACGCGGATGAAGTTTTCTGCAAAACCACAAGATGTGCATGCAAATGGTGCTTTTGGCAGAACGCGCACGTGGATTTCTACCAAACGACGTGCTAAGCATGCCGATGCTGCTCTTTTTAGCACCCGCGCACGCATTTGTGCGAAAACGCGTTTTAAGCATGCACATGCATCTTTTGGTAGACGCGGATGAAGTTTTCTGCAAAACCACAAGATGTGCATGCAAATTGTGCTTTTTGCAGAACGCGCACGTGGATTTCTACCAAACGACGTGCTAAGCATGCCGATGCTGCTATTTTTAGCACCCGCGCACGCATTTGTGCGAAAACGCGTTTTAAGCATGCACATGCATCTTTTGGTAGACGCGGATGAAGTTTTCTGCAAAACCACAAGATGTGCATGCAAATGGTGCTTTTTGCAGAACGCGCACGTGGATTTATACCAAACGACGTGCTAAGCATGCCGATGCTGCTCTTTTTAGCACCCGCGCACGCATTTGTGCGAAAACGCGTTTTAAGCATGCACATGCATCTTTTGGTAGACGCGGATGAAGTTTTCTGCAAAACCACAAGATGTGCATGCAAATGGTGCTTTTTGCAGAACGCGCACGTGGATTTCTACCAAACGACGTGCTAAGCATGCCGATGCTGCTCTTTTTAGCACCCGCGCACGGATTTGTGCGAAAACGCGTTTTAAGCATGCACATGCATCTTTTGGTAGACGCGGATGAAGTTTTCTGCAAAACCACAAGTAGTGCATGCAAATGGTGCTTTTGGCAGAACGCGCACGTGGATTTCTACCAAACGACGTGCTGGGCATGCATCTTTTTAGCACCCGCGCACGCATTTGTGCGAAAACGCGTTTTAAGCATGCACAAGCATCTTTTGATAGAGGCGGATGAAGTTTTCTGCAAAACCACAAGATGTGCATGTAAATGGTGCTTTTTGCAGAACGCGCACGTGGATTTCTACCAAACGACGTGCTAAGCATGCCGATGCTGCTCTTTTTAGCACCCGCGCACGCATTTGTGGGAAAACGCGTTTTACGCATGCACATGCATCTTTTGGTAGACGCGGATGAAGTTTTCTGCAAAACCACAAGATGTGCATGCAAATGGTGCTTTTTGCAGAACGCGCACGTGGATTTCTACCAAACGACGTGCTAAGCATGCCGATGCTGCTCTTTTTAGCACCCGCGCACGGATTTGTGCGAAAACGCGTTTTAAGCATGCACATGCATCTTTTGGTAGACGCGGATGAAGTTTTCTGCAAAACCACAAGATGTGCATGCAAATGGTGCTTTTGGCAGAACGCGCACGTGGATTTCTACCAAACGACGTGCTAAGCATGCCGATGCTGCTCTTTTTAGCACCCGCGCACGGATTTGTGCGAAAACGCGTTTTAAGCATGCACATGCATCTTTTGGTAGACGCGGATGAAGTTTTCTGCAAAACCACAAGATGTGCATGCAAATGGTGCTTTTGGCAGAACGCGCACGTGGATTTCTACCAAACGACGTGCTAAGCATGCCGATGCTGCTCTTTTTAGCACCCGCGCGCGCATTTGTGCGAAAACGCGTTTTAAGCATGCACATGCATCTTTTGGTAGACGCGGATGAAGTTTTCTGCAAAACCACAAGATGTGCATCCAAATGGTGCTTTTTGCAGAACGCGCACGTGGATTTCTACCAAACGACGTGCTAAGCATGCCGATGCTGCTCTTTTTAGCACCCGCGCACGCATTTGTGCGAAAACACGTTTTAAGCATGCACATGCATCTTTTGGTAGAGGCGGATGAAGTTTTCTGCAAAACCACAAGATGTGCATGCAAATGGTGCTTTTTGCAGAACGCGCACGTGGATTTCTACCAAACAACGTGCTAAGCATGCCGATGCTGCTCTTTTTAGCACCCGCGCACGCATTTGTGCGAAAACGCGTGTTAAGCATGCACATGCATCTTTTGGTAGACGCGGATGAAGTTTTCTGCAAAACCACAAGATGTGCATGCAAATGGTGCTTTTTGCAGAACGCGCACGTGGATTTCTACCAAACGACGTGCTAAGCATGCCGATGCTGCTCTTTTTAGCACCCGCGCACGGATTTGTGCGAAAACGCGTTTTAAGCATGTACATGCATCTTTTGGTAGACGCGGATGAAGTTTTCTGCAAAACCACAAGATGTGCATGCAAATGGTGCTTTTTGCAGAACGCGCACGTGGATTTCTACCAAACGACGTGCTAAGCATGCCGATGCTGCTCTTTTTAGCACCCGCGCACGCATTTGTGCGAAAACGCGTTTTAAGCATGCACATGCATCTTTTGGTAGACGCGGATGAAGTTTTCTGCAAAACCACAAGATGTGCATGCAAATGGTGCTTTTTGGAGAACGCGCACGTGGATTTCTACCAAACGACGTGCTAAGCTTGCCGATGCTGCTCTATTTAGCACCCGCGCACGGATTTGTGCGAAAACGCGTTTTAAGCATGCACATGCATCTTTTGGTAGACGCGGATGAAGTTTTCTGCAAAACCACAAGATGTACATACAAATCGTGCTTTTGGCAGAACGCGCACGTGGATTTCTCCCAAACGACGTGCTAAGCATGCCGATGCTGCTCTTTTTAGCACCCGCGCACGCATTTGTGCGAAAACGCGTTTTAAGCATGCACATGCATCTTTTGGTAGACGCGGATGAAGTTTTCTGCAAAACCACAAGATGTGCATGCAAATGGTGCTTTTTGCAGAACGCGCACGTGGATTTCTACCAAACGACGTGCTAAGCATGTCGATGCTGCTCTTTTTAGCACCCGCGCACGGATTTGTGCGAAAACGCGTTTTAAGCATGCACATGCATCTTTTGGTAGACGCGGATGAAGTTTTCTGCAAAACCACAAGATGTGCATGCAAATGGTGCTTTTGGCAGAACGCGCACGTGGATTTCTACCAAACGACGTGCTAAGGATGCCGATGCTGCTCTTTTTAGCACCCGCGCACGCATTTGTGCGAAAACGCGTTTTAAGCATGCACATGCATCTTTTGGTAGACGCGGATGAAGTTTTCTGCAAAACCACAAGATGTGCATGCAAATTGTGCTTTTTGCAGAACGCGCACGTGGATTTCTACCAAACGACGTGCTAAGCATGCCGATGCTGCTATTTTTAGCACCCGCGCACGCATTTGTGCGAAAACGCGTTTTAAGCATGCACATGCATCTTTAGGTAGACGCGGATGAAGTTTTCTGCAAAACCACAAGATGTGCATGCAAATGGTACTTTTTGCAGAACGCGCACGTGGATTTCTACCAAACGACGTGCTAAGCATGCCGATGCTGCTCTTTTTAGCACCCGCGCACGCATTTGTGCGAAAACGCGTTTTAAGCATGCACATGCATCTTTTGGTAGACGCGGATGAAGTTTTCTGCAAAACCACAAGATGTGCATGCAAATGGTGCTTTTTGCAGAACGCGCACGTGGATTTCTACCAAACGACGTGCTAAGCATGCCGATGCTGCTCTTTTTAGCACCCGCGCACGCATTTGTGCGAAAACGCGTTTTAAGCATGCACATGCATCTTTTGGTAGACGCGGATGAAGTTTTCTGCAAAACCACAAGATGTGCATGGAAATGGTGCTTTTTGCAGAACGCGCACGTGGATTTCTACCAAACGACGTGCTAAGCATGCCGATGCTGCTCTTTTTAGCACCCGTGCACGTATTTGTGCGAAAACGCGTTTTAAGCATGCACATGCATCTTTTGGTAGACGCGGATGAAGTTTTCTGCAAAACCAGAAGATGTGCATGCAAATGGTGCTTTTGGCAGAACGCGCACGTGGATTTCTACCAAACGACGTGCTAAGCATGCCGATGCTGCTCTTTTTAGCCCCCGCGCACGCATTTGTGCGAAAACGCGTTTTAAGCATGCACATGCATCTTTTGGTAGACGCGGATGAAGTTTTCTGCAAAACCACAAGATGTGCATGCAAATGGTGCTTTTTGCAGAACGCGCTCGTGGATTTCTACCAAACGACGTGCTAAGCATGCCGATGCTGCTCTTTTTAGCACCCGCGCACGCATTTGTGCGAAAACGCGTTTTAAGCATGCACATGCATCTTTTGGTAGACGCGGATGAAGTTTTCTGCAAAACCACAAGATGTGCATGCAAATGGTGCTTTTTGCAGAACGCGCACGTGGATTTCTACCAAACGACGTGCTAAGCATGCCGATGCTGCTCTTTTTAGCACCCGCGCACGGATTTGTGCGAAAACGCGTTTTAAGCATGCACATGCACCTTTGGTAGGCGCGGATGAAGTTTTCTGCAAAACCACAAGATGTGCATGCAAATGGTGCTTTTTGCAGAACGTGCACGTGGATTTCTACCAAACGACGTGCTAAGCATGCCGATGCTGCTCTTTTTAGCACCCGCGCACGCATTTGTGCGAAAACGCGTTTTAAGCATGCACATGCATCTTTTGGTAGACGCGGATGAAGTTTTCTGCAAAACCACAAGATGTGCATGCAAATGGTGCTTTTTGCAGAACGCGCACGTGGATTTCTACCAAACGACGTGCTAAGCTTGCCGATGCTGCTCTTTTTAGCACCCGCGCACGGATTTGTGCGAAAACGCGTTTTAAGCATGCACATGCATCTTTTTGTAGACGCGGATGAAGTTTTCTGCAAAACCACAAGTATTGCATGCAAATGGTGCTTTTGGCAGAACGCGCACGTGGATTTCTACCAAACGACGTGCTGGGCATGCATCTTTTTAGCACCCGCGCACGCATTTGTGCGAAAACGCGTTTTAAGCATGCACATGCATCTTTTGATAGACGCGGATGCAGTTTTCTGCAAAACCACAAGATGTGCATGTAAATGGTGCTTTTTGCAGAACGCGCACGTGGATTTCTACCAAACGACGTGCTAAGCATGCCGATGCTGCTCTTTTTAGCACCCGCGCACGGATTTGTGCGAAAACGCGTTTTAAGCATGCACATGCATCTTTTCGTAGACGCGGATGAAGTTTTCTGCAAAACCACAACATGTGCATGCAAATGGTGCTTTTGGCAGAACGCGCACGTGGATTTCTACCAAACGACGTGCTAAGCATGCCGATGCTGCTCTTTTTAGCACCCGCGCACGCATTTGTGCGAAAACGCGTTTTAAGCATGCACATGCATCTTTTGGTAGACGCGGATGAAGTTTTCTGCAAAACCACAAGATGTGCATGCAAATGGTGCTTTTTGCAGAACGCGCACGTGGATTTCTACCAAACGACGTGCTAAGCATGCCGATGCTGCTCTTTTTAGCACCCGCGCACGGATTTGTGCGAAAACGCGTTTTAAGCATGCACATGCACCTTTGGTAGGCGCGGATGAAGTTTTCTGCAAAACCACAAGATGTGCATGCAAATGGTGCTTTTTGCAGAACGTGCACGTGGATTTCTACCAAACGACGTGCTAAGCATGCCGATGCTGCTCTTTTTAGCACCCGCGCACGCATTTGTGCGAAAACGCGTTTTAAGCATGCACATGCATCTTTTGGTAGACGCGGATGAAGTTTTCTGCAAAACCACAAGATGTGCATGCAAATGGTGCTTTTTGCAGAACGCGCACGTGGATTTCTACCAAACGACGTGCTAAGCTTGCCGATGCTGCTCTTTTTAGCACCCGCGCACGGATTTGTGCGAAAACGCGTTTTAAGCATGCACATGCATCTTTTGGTAGACGCGGATGAAGTTTTCTGCAAAACCACAAGATGTGCATGCAAATGGTGCTTTTGGCAGAACGCGCACGTGGATTTCTACCAAACGACGTGCTAGGCATGCATCTTTTTAGCACCCGCGCACGCATTTGTGCGAAAACGCGTTTTAAGCATGCACATGCATCTTTTGATAGACGCGGATGAAGTTTTCTGCAAAACCACAAGATGTGCATGTAAATGGTGCTTTTTGCAGAACGCGCACGTGGATTTCTACCAAACGACGTGCTAAGCATGCCGATGCTGCTCTTTTTAGCACCCGCGCACGGATTTGTGCGAAAACGCGTTTTAAGCATGCACATGCATCTTTTGGTAGACGCGGATGAAGTTTTCTGCAAAACCACAAGATGTGCATGCAAATGGTGCTTTTCGCAGAACGCGCACGTGGATTTCTACCAAACGACGTGCTAAGCTTGCCAATGCTGCTCTTTTTAGCACCCGCGCACGGATTTGTGCGAAAACGCGTTTTAAGCATGCACATGCATCTTTTGGTAGACGCGGATGAAGTTTTCTGCAAAACCACAAGATGTGCATGCAAATGGTGCTTTTGGCAGAACGCGCACGTGGATTTCTACCAAACGACGTGCTAGGCATGCATCTTTTTAGCACCCGCGCACGCATTTGTGCGAAAACGCGTTTTAAGCATGCACATGCATCTTTTGATAGACGCGGTTGAAGTTTTCTGCAAAACCACAAGATGTGCATGTAAATGGTGCTTTTTGCAGAACGCGCACGTGGATTTCTACCAAACGACGTGCTAAGCATGCCGATGCTGCTCTTTTTAGCACCCGCGCACGGATTTGTGCGAAAACGCGTTTTAAGCATGCACATGCATCTTTTGGTAGACGCGGATGAAGTTTTCTGCAAAACCACAACATGTGCATGCAAATGGTGCTTTTGGCAGAACGCGCACGTGGATTTCTACCAAACGACGTGCTAAGCATGCCGATGCTGCTCTTTTTAGCACCCGCGCACGCATTTGTGCGAAAACGCGTTTTAAGCATGCACATGCATCTTTTGGTAGACGCGGATGAAGTTTTCTGCAAAACCACGAGATGTGCACGCAAATGGTGCTTTTTGCAGAACGCGCACGTGGATTTCTACCAAACGACGTGCTAAGCTTGCCGATGCTGCTCTTTTTAGCACCCGCGCACGGATTTGTGCGAAAACGCGTTTTAAGCATGCACATGCATCTTTTGGTAGACGCGGATGAAGTTTTCTGCAATACCACAAGATGTGCATGCAAATGGTGCTTTTTCCAGAACGCGCACGTGGATTTCTACCAAACGACGTGCTAAGCATGCCGATGCTGCTCTTTTTAGCACCCGCGCACCCATTTGTGCGAAAACGCGTTTTAAGCATGCACATGCATCTTTTGGTAGACGCGGATGAAGTTTTCTGCAAAACCACAAGATGTGCATGCAAATGGTGCTTTTTGCAGAACGCGCACGTGGATTTCTACCAAACGACGTGCTAAGCATGCCGATGCTGCTCTTTTTAGCACCCGCGCACGCATTTGTGCGAAAACGCGTTTTAAGCAAGCACATGCATCTTTTGGTAGACGCGGATGAAGTTTTCTGCAAAACCACAAGATGTGCATGCAAATGGTGCTTTTTGCAGAACGCGCACGTGGATTTCTACCAAACGACGTGCTAAGCATGCCGATGCTGCTCTTTTTAGCACCCGCGCACGTATTTGTGCGAAAACGCGTTTTAAGCATGCACATGGATCTTTTGGTAGACGCGGATGAAGTTTTCTGCAATACCACAAGATGTGCATGCAAATGGTGCTTTTTCCAGAACGCGCACGTGGATTTCTACCAAACGACGTGCTAAGCATGCCGATGCTGCTCTTTTAGCACCCGCGCACGGATTTGTGCGAAAACGCGTTTTAAGCATGCACATGCATCTTTTGGTAGACGCGGATGAAGTTTTCTGCAAAACCACAAGATGTGCATGCAAATGGTGCTTTTTTGCAGAACGCGCACGTGGATTTCTACCAACGACGTGCTAAGCATGCCGATGCTGCTCTTTTTAGCACCCGCGCACGCATTTGTGCGAAAACGCGTTTTAAGCATGCACATGCATCTTTTGGTAGGCGCGGATGAAGTTTTCTGCAAAACCACAAGATGTGCATGCAAATGGTGCTTTTTGCAGAACGCGCACGTGGATTTCTACCAAACGACGTGCTAAGCATGCCGATGCTGCTCTTTTTAGCACCCGCGCACGTATTTGTGCGAAAACGCGTTTTAAGCATGCACATGCATCTTTTGGTAGACGCGGATGAAGTTTCTGCAAAACCACAAGATGTGCATGCAAATGTGCTTTTGGGAGAACGCGCACGTGGATTCTACCAAACGACGTGCTAAGCATGCCGATGCTGCTCTTTTTAGCACCCGCGCACGCATTTGTGCGAAAACGCGTTTTAAGCATGCACATGCATCTTTTGGTAGACGCGGATGAAGTTTTCTGCAAAACCACAAGATGTGCATGCAAATGGTGCTTTTTGCAGAACGCGCTCGTGGATTTCTACCAAACGACGTGCTAAGCATGCGATGCTGCTCTTTTTAGCACCCGCGCACGGATTTGTGCGAAAACGCGTTTTAAGCATGCACATGCATCTTTTGGTAGACGCGGATGAAGTTTTCTGCAAAACCACAAGATGTGCATGCAAATGGTGCTTTTTTGCAGAACGCGCACGTGGATTTCTACCAAACGACGTGCTAAGCATGCCGATGCTGCTCTTTTTAGCACCCGCGCACGGATTTGTGCGAAAACGCGTTTTTAAGCATGCACATGCATCTTTTGGTAGACGCGGATGAAGTTTTCTGCAAAACCACGAGATGTGCATGCAAATGGTGCTTTTTGCAGAACGCGCACGTGGATTTCTACCAAACGACGTGCTAAGCTTGCCGATGCTGCTCTTTTTAGCACCCGCGCACGGATTTGTGCGAAAACGCGTTTTTAAGCATGCACATGCATCTTTTGGTAGACGCGGATGAAGTTTTCTGCAATACCACAAGATGTGCATGCAAATGGTGCTTTTTCCAGAACGCGCACGTGGATTTCTACCAAACGACGTGCTAAGCATGCCGATGCTGCTCTTTTTAGCACCCGCGCACCCATTTGTGCGAAAACGCGTTTTAAGCATGCACATGCATCTTTTGGTAGACGCGGATGAAGTTTTCTGCAATACCACAAGATGTGCATGCAAATGGTGCTTTTTCCAGAACGCGCACGTGGATTTCTACCAAACGACGTGCTAAGCATGCCGATGCTGCTCTTTTTAGCACCCGCGCACCCATTTGTGCGAAAACGCGTTTTAAGCATGCACATGCATCTTTTGGTAGACGCGGATGAAGTTTTCTGCAAAACCACAAGATGTGCATGCAAATGGTGCTTTTTGCAGAACGCGCACGTGGATTTCTACCAAACGACGTGCTAAGCATGCCGATGCTGCTCTTTTTAGCACCCGCGCACGCATTTGTGCGAAAACGCGTTTTAAGCAAGCACATGCATCTTTTGGTAGACGCGGATGAAGTTTTCTGCAAAACCACAAGATGTGCATGCAAATGGTGCTTTTTGCAGAACGCGCACGTGGATTTCTACCAAACGACGTGCTAAGCATGCCGATGCTGCTCTTTTTAGCACCCGCGCACGTATTTGTGCGAAAACGCGTTTTAAGCATGCACATGCATCTTTTGGTAGACGCGGATGAAGTTTTCTGCAATACCACAAGATGTGCATGCAAATGGTGCTTTTTCCAGAACGCGCACGTGGATTTCTACCAAACGACGTGCTAAGCATGCCGATGCTGCTCTTTTTAGCACCCGCGCACGGATTTGTGCGAAAACGCGTTTTAAGCATGCACATGCATCTTTGGTAGACGCGGATGAAGTTTTCTGCAAAACCACAAGATGTGCATGCAAATGGTGCTTTTTGCAGAACGCGCACGTGGATTTCTACCAAACGACGTGCTAAGCATGCCGATGCTGCTCTTTTTAGCACCCGCGCACGCATTTGTGCGAAAACGCGTTTTAAGCATGCACATGCATCTTTTGGTAGACGCGGATGAAGTTTTCTGCAAAACCACAAGATGTGCATGCAAATGGTGCTTTTTGCAGAACGCGCACGTGGATTTCTACCAAACGACGTGCTAAGCATGCCGATGCTCCTCTTTTTAGCACCCGCGCACGTATTTGTGCGAAAACGCGTTTTAAGCATGCACATGCATCTTTTGGTAGACGCGGATGAAGTTTTCTGCAAAACCACAAGATGTGCATGCAAATGGTGCTTTTGGCAGAACGCGCACGTGGATTTCTACCAAACGACGTGCTAAGCATGCCGATGCTGCTCTTTTTAGCACCCGCGCACGCATTTGTGCGAAAACGCGTTTTTAAGCATGCACATGCATCTTTTGGTAGACGCGGATGAAGTTTTCTGCAAAACCACAAGATGTGCATGCAAATGGTGCTTTTTGCAGAACGCGCTCGTGGATTTCTACCAAACGACGTGCTAAGCATGCCGATGCTGCTCTTTTTAGCACCCGCGCACGGATTGTGCGAAAACGCGTTTTAAGCATGCACATGCATCTTTTGGTAGACGCGGATGAAGTTTTCTGCAAAACCACAAGATGTGCATGCAAATGGTGCTTTTTGCAGAACGCGCACGTGGATTTCTACCAAACGACGTGCTAAGCATGCCGATGCTGCTCTTTTTAGCACCCGCGCACGGATTTGTGCGAAAACGCGTTTTAAGCATGCACATGCATCTTTTGGTAGACGCGGATGAAGTTTTCTGCAAAACCACGAGATGTGCATGCAAATGGTGCTTTTTGCAGAACGCGCACGTGGATTTCTACCAAACGACGTGCTAAGCTTGCCGATTCTGCTCTTTTTAGCACCCGCGCACGGATTTGTGCGAAAACGCGTTTTAAGCATGCACATGCATCTTTTGGTAGACGCGGATGAAGTTTTCTGCAATACCACAAGATGTGCATGCAAATGGTGCTTTTTCCAGAACGCGCACGTGGATTTCTACCAAACGACGTGCTAAGCATGCCGATGCTGCTCTTTTAGCACCCGCGCACCCATTTGTGCGAAAACGCGTTTTAAGCATGCACATGCATCTTTTGGTAGACGCGGATGAAGTTTTCTGCAAAACCACAAGATGTGCATGCAAATGGTGCTTTTTGAAGAACGCGCACGTGGATTTCTACCAAACGACGTGCTAAGCATGCCGATGCTGCTCTTTTTAGCACCCGCGCACGCATTTGTGCGAAAACGCGTTTTAAGCATGCACATGCATCTTTTGGTAGACGCGGATGAAGTTTTCTGCAAAACCACAAGATGTGCATGCAAATGGTGCTTTTTGCAGAACGCGCACGTGGATTTCTACCAAACGACGTGCTAAGCATGCCGATGCTGCTCTTTTTAGCACCCGCGCACGTATTTGTGCGAAAACGCGTTTTAAGCATGCACATGCATCTTTTGGTAGACGCGGATGAAGTTTTCTGCAAAACCACAAGATGTGAATGCAAATGGTGCTTTTGGCAGAACGCGCACGTGGATTTCTACCAAACGACGTGCTAAGCATGCCGATGCTGCTCTTTTTAGCACCCGCGCACGCATTTGTGCGAAAACGCGTTTTAAGCATGCACATGCATCTTTTGGTAGACGCGGATGAAGTTTTCTGCAAAACCACAAGATGTGCATGCAAATGGTGCTTTTTGCAGAACGCGCTCGTGGATTTCTACCAAACGACGTGCTAAGCATGCCGATGCTGCTCTTTTTAGCACCCGCGCACGGATTTGTGCGAAAACGCGTTTTAAGCATGCACATGCATCTTTTGGTAGACGCGGATGAAGTTTTCTGCAAAACCACAAGATGTGCATGCAAATGGTGCTTTTTGCAGAACGCGCACGTGGATTTCTACCAAACGACGTGCTAAGCTTGCCGATGCTGCTCTTTTTAGCACCCGCGCACGCATTTGTGCGAAAACGCGTTTTAAGCATGCACATGCATCTTTTGGTAGACGCGGATGAAGTTTTCTGCAAAACCACAAGATGTGCATGCAAATGGTGCTTTTGGCAGAACGCGCACGTGGATTTCTACCAAACGACGTGCTAGGCATGCATCTTTTTAGCACCCGCGCACGCATTTGTGCGAAAACGCGTTTTAAGCATGCACATGCATCTTTTGATAGACGCGGATGAAGTTTTCTGCAAAACCACAAGATGTGCATGTAAATGGTGCTTTTTGCAGAACGCGCACGTGGATTTCTACCAAACGACGTGCTAAGCTTGCCGATGCTGCTCTGCTCTTTTTTAGCACCCGCGCACGGATTTGTGCGAAAACGCGTTTTAAGCATGCACATGCATCTTTTGGTAGACGCGGATGAAGTTTTCTGCAATACCACAAGATGTGCATGCAAATGGTGCTTTTTCCAGAACGCGCACGTGGATTTCTACCAAACGACGTGCTAAGCATGCCGATGCTGCTCTTTTTAGCACCCGCGCACCCATTTGTGCGAAAACGCGTTTTAAGCATGCACATGCATCTTTTGGTAGACGCGGATGAAGTTTTCTGCAAAACCACAAGATGTGCATGCAAATGGTGCTTTTTGCAGAACGCGCACGTGGATTTCTACCAAACGACGTGCTAAGCATGCCGATGCTGCTCTTTTTAGCACCCCGCGCACGCATTTGTGCGAAAACGCGTTTTAAGCATGCACATGCATCTTTTGGTAGACGCGGATGAAGTTTTCTGCAAAACCACAAGATGTGCATGCAAATGGTGCTTTTTGCAGAACGCGCACGTGGATTTCTACCAAACGACGTGCTAAGCATGCCGATGCTGCTCTTTTTAGCACCCGCGCACGTATTTGTGCGAAAACGCGTTTTAAGCATGCACATGCATCTTTTGGTAGACGCGGATGAAGTTTTCTGCAAAACCACAAGATGTGCATGCAAATGGTGCTTTTTGCAGAACGCGCACGTGGATTTCTACCAAACGACGTGCTAAGCATGCCGATGCTGCTCTTTTTAGCACCCGCGCACGCATTTGTGCGAAAACGCGTTTTAAGCATGCACATGCATCTTTTGGTAGACGCGGATGAAGTTTTCTGCAAAACCACAAGATGTGCATGCAAATGGTGCTTTTTGCAGAACGCGCTCGTGGATTTCTACCAAACGACGTGCTAAGCATGCCGATGCTGCTCTTTTTTAGCACCCGCGCACGGATTTGTGCGAAAACGCGTTTTAAGCATGCACATGCATCTTTTGGTAGACGCGGATGAAGTTTTCTGCAAAACCACAAGATGTGCATGCAAATGGTGCTTTTTGCAGAACGCGCACGTGGATTTCTACCAAACGACGTGCTAAGCATGCCGATGCTGCTCTTTTTAGCACCCGCGCACGGATTTGAGCGAAAACGCGTTTTAAGCATGCACATGCATCTTTTGGTAGAACGCGGATGAAGTTTTCTGCAAAACCACGAGATGTGCATGCAAATGGTGCTTTTTGCAGAATGCGCACGTGGATTTCTACGAAACGACGTGCTAAGCTTGCCGATGCTGCTCTTTTTAGCACCCGCGCACGGATTTGTGCGAAAACGCGTTTTAAGCATGCACATGCATCTTTTCGTAGACGCGGATGAAGTTTTCTGCAATACCACAAGATGTGCATGCAAATGGTGCTTTTTCCAGAACGCGCACGTGGATTTCTACCAAACGACGTGCTAAGCATGCCGATGCTGCTCTTTTTAGCACCCGCGCACCCATTTGTGCGAAAAACGCGTTTTAAGCATGCACATGCATCTTTTGGTAGACGCGGATGAAGTTTTCTGCAAAACCACAAGATGTGCATGCAAATGGTGCTTTTTGCAGAACGCGCACGTGGATTTCTACCAAACGACGTGCTAAGCATGCCGATGCTGCTCTTTTTAGCACCCGCGCACGCATTTGTGCGAAAACGCGTTTTAAGCATGCACATGCATCTTTTGGTAGACGCGGATGAAGTTTTCTGCAAAACCACAAGATGTGCATGCAAATGGGTGCTTTTTGCAGAACGCGCACGTGGATTTCTACCAAACGACGTGCTAAGCATGCCGATGCTGCTCTTTTTAGCACCCGCGCACGTATTTGTGCGAAAACGCGTTTTAAGCATGCACATGCATCTTTTGGTAGACGCGGATGAAGTTTTCTGCAAAACCACAAGATGTGCATGCAAATGGTGCTTTTGGCAGAACGCGCACGTGGATTTCTACCAAACGACGTGCTAAGCATGCCGATGCTGCTCTTTTTAGCACCCGCGCACGCATTTGTGCGAAAACGCGTTTTAAGCATGCACCTGCATCTTTTGGTAGACGCGGATGAAGTTTTTCTGCAAAACCACAAGATGTGCATGCAAATGGTGCTTTTTGCAGAACGCGCTCGTGGATTTCTACCAAACGACGTGCTAAGCATGCCGATGCTGCTCTTTTTAGCACCCGCGCACGGATTTGTGCGAAAACGCGTTTTAAGCATGCACATGCATCTTTTGGTAGACGCGGATGAAGTTTTCTGCAAAACCACAAGATGTGCATGCAAATGGTGCTTTTTGCAGAACGCGCACGTGGATTTCTACCAAACGACGTGCTAAGCATGCCGATGCTGCTCTTTTTAGCACCCGCGCACGCATTTGTGCGAAAACGCGTTTTTAAGCATGCACATGCATCTTTTGGTAGACGCGGATGAAGTTTTCTGCAAAACCACAAGATGTGCATGCAAATGGTGCTTTTTGCAGAACGCGCACGTGGATTTCTACCAAACGACGTGCTAAGCATGGCCGATGCTGCTCTTTTTAGCACCCGCGCACGGATTTGAGCGAAAACGCGTTTTAAAGCATGCACATGCATCTTTTGGTAGACGCGGATGAAGTTTTCTGCAAAACCACGAGATGTGCATGCAAATGGTGCTTTTTGCAGAATGCGCACGTGGATTTCTACGAAACGACGTGCTAAGCTTGCCGATGCTGCTCTTTTTAGCACCCGCGCACGGATTTGTGCGAAAACGCGTTTTAAGCATGCACATGCATCTTTTCGTAGACGCGGATGAAGTTTTCTGCAATACCACAAGATGTGCATGCAAATGGTGCTTTTTCCAGAACGCGCACGTGGATTTCTACCAAACGACGTGCTAAGCATGCCGATGCTGCTCTTTTTAGCACCCGCGCACCCATTTGTGCGAAAACGCGTTTTAAGCATGCACATGCATCTTTTGGTAGACGCGGATGAAGTTTTCTGCAAAACCACAAGATGTGCATGCAAATGGTGCTTTTTGCAGAACGCGCACGTGGATTTCTACCAAACGACGTGCTAAGCATGCCGATGCTGCTCTTTTAGCACCCCGCGCACGCATTTGTGCGAAAACGCGTTTTAAGCATGCACATGCATCTTTTGGTAGACGCGGATGAAGTTTTCTGCAATACCACAAGATGTGCATGCAAATGGTGCTTTTTCCAGAACGCGCACGTGGATTTCTACCAAACGACGTGCTAAGCATGCCGATGCTGCTCTTTTTAGCACCCGCGCACCCATTTGTGCGAAAACGCGTTTTAAGCATGCACATGCATCTTTTGGTAGACGCGGATGAAGTTTTCTGCAAAACCACAAGATGTGCATGCAAATGGTGCTTTTTGAAGAACGCGCACGTGGATTTCTACCAAACGACGTGCTAAGCATGCCGATGCTGCTCTTTTTAGCACCCGCGCACGCATTTGTGCGAAAACGCGTTTTAAAGCATGCACATGCATCTTTTGGTAGACGCGGATGAAGTTTTCTGCAAAACCACAAGATGTGCATGCAAATGGTGCTTTTTGCAGAACGCGGCACGTGGATTTCTACCAAACGACGTGCTAAGCATGCCGATGCTGCTCTTTTTAGCACCCGCGCACGTATTTGTGCGAAAACGCGTTTTAAGCATGCACATGCATCTTTTGGTAGACGCGGATGAAGTTTTCTGCAAAACCACAAGATGTGAATGCAAATGGTGCTTTTGGCAGAACGCGCACGTGGATTTCTACCAAACGACGTGCTAAGCATGCCGATGCTGCTCTTTTTAGCACCCGCGCACGCATTTGTGCGAAAACGCGTTTTAAGCATGCACATGCATCTTTTGGTAGACGCGGATGAAGTTTTCTGCAAAACCACAAGATGTGCATGCAAATGGTGCTTTTTGCAGAACGCGCTCGTGGATTTCTACCAAACGACGTGCTAAGCATGCCGATGCTGCTCTTTTTAGCACCCCGCGCACGGATTTGTGCGAAAACGCGTTTTAAGCATGCACATGCATCTTTTGGTAGACGCGGATGAAGTTTTCTGCAAAACCACAAGATGTGCATGCAAATGGTGCTTTTTGCAGAACGCGCACGTGGATTTCTACCAAACGACGTGCTAAGCTTGCCGATGCTGCTCTTTTTAGCACCCGCGCACGCATTTGTGCGAAAACGCGTTTTAAGCATGCACATGCATCTTTTTGGTAGACGCGGATGAAGTTTTCTGCAAAACCACAAGATGTGCATGCAAATGGTGCTTTTTGGCAGAACGCGCACGTGGATTTCTACCAAACGACGTGCTAGGCATGCATCTTTTTAGCACCCGCGCACGCATTTGTGCGAAAACGCGTTTTTAAAGCATGCACATGCATCTTTTGATAGACGCGGATGAAGTTTTCTGCAAAACCACAAGATGTGCATGTAAATGGTGCTTTTTGCAGAACGCGCACGTGGATTTCTACCAAACGACGTGCTAAGCTTGCCGATGCTGCTCTTTTTAGCACCCGCGCACGGATTTGTGCGAAAACGCGTTTTAAGCATGCACATGCATCTTTTGGTAGACGCGGATGAAGTTTTCTGCAATACCACAAGATGTGCATGCAAATGGTGCTTTTTCCAGAACGCGCACGTGGATTTCTACCAAACGACGTGCTAAGCATGCCGATGCTGCTCTTTTTAGCACCCGCGCACCCATTTGTGCGAAAAACGCGTTTTAAGCATGCACATGCATCTTTTGGTAGACGCGGATGAAGTTTTCTGCAAAACCACAAGATGTGCATGCAAATGGTGCTTTTTGCAGAACGCGCACGTGGATTTCTACCAAACGACGTGCTAAAGCATGCCGATGCTGCTCTTTTTTAGCACCCCGCGCACGCATTTGTGCGAAAACGCGTTTTAAGCATGCACATGCATCTTTTGGTAGACGCGGATGAAGTTTTCTG
>NW_027315272.1:0-44598 GCF_023375885.2 Dermacentor andersoni | reverse complement strand
ACACACGCGAGACAGATAAACGCGTTTTCGCACAAATGCGTGCGCGGGTGCTAAAAAGAGCAGCATCGGCAATGCTTAGCACGTCGTTTGGTAGAAATCCACGTGCGCGTTCTGCCAAAAGCACCATTTGCATTCATATCTTGTGGTTTTGCAGAAAACTTCATCCGCGTCTACCAAAAGATGCATGTGCATGCTTAAAACGCGTTTTCGCACAAATGCGTGCGCGGGGTGCTAAAAAGAGCAGCATCGGCATGCTTAGCACGTCGTTTGGTAGAAATCCACGTGCGCGTTCTGCAAAAAGCACGATTTGCATGCACATCTTGTGGTTTTGCAGAAAACTTCATCCGCGTCTACCAAAAGATGCATGTGCATGCTTAAAACGCGTTTTCGCACAAATGCGTGCGCGGGTGCTAAAAAGAGCAGCATCGGCATGCTTAGCACGTCGTTTGGTAGAAATCCACGTGCGCGTTCTGCCAAAAGCACATTTGGCATGCACATCTTGTGGTTTTGCAGAAAACTTCATCCGCGTCTACCAAAAGATGCATGTGCATGCTTAAAACGCGTTTTCCCACAAATCCGTGCGCGGGTGCTAAAAAGAGCAGCATCGGCATGCTTAGCACGTCGTTTGGTAGAAATCCACGTGCGCGTTCTGCAAAAAGCACCATTTGCATGCACATCTTGTGGTTTTGCAGAAAACTTCATCCGCGTCTACCAAAAGATGCATGTGCATGCTTAAAACGCGTTTTCGCACAAATCCGTGCGCGGGTGCTAAAAAGAGCAGCATCGGCATGCTTAGCACGTCGTTTGGTAGAAATCCACGTGCGCGTTCTGCCAAAAGCACCATTTGCATGCACATCTTGTGGTTTTGCAGAAAACTTCATCCGCGTCTACCAAAAGATGCATGTGCATGCTTAAAACGCGTTTTCGCACAAATCCGTGCGCGGGTGCTAAAAAGAGCAGCATCGGCATGCTTAGCACGTCGTTTGGTAGAAATCCACGTGCGCGTTCTGCCAAAAGCACCATTTGCATTCACATCTTGTGGTTTTGCAGAAAACTTCATCCGCGTCTACCAAAAGATGCATGTGCATGCTTAAAACGCGTTTTCGCACAAATGCGTGCGCGGGTGCTAAAAAGAGCAGCATCGGCATGCTTAGCACGTCGTTTGGTAGAAATCCACGTGCGCGTTCTGCCAAAAGCACCATTTGCATGCACATCTTGTGGTTTTGCAGAAAACTTCATCCGCGTCTACCAAAAGATGCATGTGCATGCTTAAAACGCGTTTTCGCAAAAATCCGTGCGCGGGTGCTAAAAAGAGCAGCATCGGCATGCTTTAGCACGTCGTTGGTAGAAATCCACGTGCGCGTTCTGCAAAAAGCGCCATTTGCATGCACATCTTGTGGTTTTGCAGAAAACTTCATCCGCGTCTACCAAAAGATGCATGTGCATGCTTAAAACGCGTTTTCGCACAAATGCGTGCGCGGGTGCTAAAAAGAGCAGCATCGGCATGCTTAGCACGTCGTTTGGTAGAAATCCACGTGCGCGTTCTGCAAAAAGCACCATTTGCATGCACATCTTGTGGTTTTGCAGAAAACTTCATCCGCGTCTACCAAAAGATGCATGTGCATGCTTTAAAACGCGTTTTCGCACAAATGCGTGCGCGGGTGCTAAAAAGAGCAGCATCGGCATGCTTAGCACGTCGTTTGGTAGAAATCCACGTGCGCGTTCTGCCAAAAGCACCATTTGCATGCACATCTTGTGGTTTTGCAGAAAACTTCATCCGCGTCTACCAAAAGATGCATGTGCATGCTTAAAACGCGTTTTCCCACAAATCCGTGCGCGGGTGCTAAAAAGAGCAGCATCGGCATGCTTAGCACGTCGTTTGGTAGAAATCCACGTGCGCGTTCTGCAAAAAGCACCATTTGCATGCACATCTTGTGGTTTTGCAGAAAACTTCATTCGCGTCTACCAAAAGATGCATGTGCATGCTTAAAACGCGTTTTCGCACAAATGCGTGCGCGGGGTGCTAAAAAGAGCAGCATCGGCATGCTTAGCACGTCGTTTGGTAGAAATCCACGTGCGCGTTCTGCCAAAAGCACCATTTGCATGCACATCTTGTGGTTTTGCAGAAAACTTCATCCGCGTCTACCAAAAGATGCATGTGCATGCTTAAAACGCGTTTTCGCACAAATCCGTGCGCGGGTGCTAAAAAGAGCAGCATCGGCAAGCTTAGCACGTCGTTTGGTAGAAATCCACGTGCGCGTTCTGCAAAAAGCACCATTTGCATGCACATCTTGTGGTTTTGCAGAAAACTTCATCCGCGTCTACCAAAAGATGCATGTGCATGCTTAAAACGCGTTTTCGCACAAATGCGTGCGCGGGGTGCTAAAAAGAGCAGCATCGGCATGCTTAGCACGTCGTTTGGTAGAAATCCACGTGCGCGTTCTGCCAAAGCACCATTTGCATGCACATCTTGTGGTTTTGCAGAAAACTTCATCCGCGTCTACCAAAAGATGCATGTGCATGCTTTAAAACGCGTTTTCGCAGAAATCCGTGCGCCGGTGCTAAAAAGAGCAGCATCGGCATGCTTAGCACGTCGTTTGGTTGAAATCCACGTGTGCGTTCTGCCAAAAGCACCATTTGCATGCACATCTTGTGGTTTTGCAGAAAACTTCATCCGCGTCTACCAAAAGATGCATGTGCATGCTTAAAACGCGTTTTCGCACAAATCCGTGCGCGGGTGCTAAAAAGAGCAGCATCGGATGCTTAGCACGTCGTTTGGTAGAAATCCACGTGCGCGTTCTGCCAAAAGCACCATTTGCATGCACATCTTGTGGTTTTGCAGAAAACTTCATCCGCGTCTACCAAAAGATGCATGTGCATGCTTAAAACGCGTTTTCGCACAAATCCGTGCGCGGGTGCTAAAAAGAGCAGCATCGGCATGCTTAGCACGTCGTTTGGTAGAAATCCACGTGCGCGTTCTGCCAAAAGCACCATTTGCATTCACATCTTGTGGTTTTGCAGAAAACTTCATCCGCGTCTACCAAAAGATGCATGTGCATGCTTAAAAACGCGTTTTCGCACAAATGCGGTGCGCGGGTGCTAAAAAAGAGCAGCATCGGCATGCTTAGCACGTCGTTTGGTAGAAATCCACGTGCGCGTTCTGCCAAAAGCACCATTTGCATGCACATCTTGTGGTTTTGCAGAAAACTTCATCCGCGTCTACCAAAAGATGCATGTGCATGCTTAAAACGCGTTTTCGCAAAAATCCGTGCGCGGGTGCTAAAAAGAGCAGCATCGGCATGCTTAGCACGTCGTTTGTAGAAATCCACGTGCGCGTTCTGCAAAAAGCACCATTTGCATGCACATCTTGTGGTTTTGCAGAAAACTTCATTCGCGTCTACCAAAAGATGCATGTGCATGCTTAAAACGCGTTTTCGCACAAATGCGTGCGCGGGTGCTAAAAAGAGCAGCATCGGCATGCTTAGCACGTCGTTTGGTAGAAATCCACGTGCGCGTTCTGCCAAAAGCACCATTTGCATGCACATCTTGTGGTTTTGCAGAAAACTTCATCCGCGTCTACCAAAAGATGCATGTGCATGCTTAAAACGCGTTTTCGCACAAATCCGTGCGCGGGTGCTAAAAAAGAGCAGCATCGGCAAGCTTAGCACGTCGTTTGGTAGAAATCCACGTGCGCGTTCTGCAAAAAGCACCATTTGCATGCACATCTTGTGGTTTTGCAGAAAACTTCATCCGCGTCTACCAAAAGATGCATGTACATGCTTAAAACGCGTTTTCGCACAAATGCGTGCGCGGGTGCTAAAAAGAGCAGCATCGGCATGCTTAGCACGTCGTTTGGTAGAAATCCACGGTGCGCGTTCTGCAAAAAGCACCATTTGCATGCACATCTTGTGGTTTTGCAGAAAACTTCATCCGCGTCTACCAAAAGATGCATGTGCATGCTTAAAACGCGTTTTCGCACAATGCGTGCGCGGGTGCTAAAAAGAGCAGCATCGGCATGCTTAGCACGTCGTTGGTAGAAATCCACGTGCGCGTTCTGCGAAAAGCACCATTTGCATGCACATCTTGTGGTTTTGCAGAAAACTTCATCCGCGTCTACCAAAAAGATGCATGTGCATGCTTAAAACGCGTTTTCGCACAAATGCGTGCGCGGGTGCTAAAAAGAGCAGCATCGGCATGCTTAGCACGTCGTTTGGTAGAAATCCACGTGCGCGTTCTGCCAAAAGCACCATTTGCATGCACATCTTGTGGTTTTGCAGAAAACTTCATCCGCGTCTACCAAAAGATGCATGTGCATGCTTAAAACGCGTTTTCGCACAAATCCGTGCGCGGGTGCTAAAAAGAGCAGCATCGGCATGCTTAGCACGTCGTTTGGTAGAAATCCACGTGCGCGTTCTGCCAAAAGCACCATTTGCATGCACATCTTGTGGTCTTGCAGAAAACTTCATCCGCGTCTACCAAAAGATGCATGTGCATGCTTAAAACGCGGTTTTTCGCACAAATCCGTGCGCGGGGTGCTAAAAGAGCAGCATCGGCATGCTTAGCACGTCGTTTGGCAGAAATCCACGTGCGCGTTCTGCCAAAAGCACCATTTGCATGCACATCATGTGGTTTTGCAGAAAACTTCATCCGCGTCTACCAAAAGATGCATGTGCATGCTTAAAACGCGTTTTCGCACAAATCCGTGCGCGGGTGCTAAAAAGAGCAGCATCGGCATGCTTAGCACGTCGTTTGGTAGAAATCCACGTGCGCGTTCTGCCAAAAGCACCATTTGCACGCACATCTTGTGGTTTTGCAGAAAACTTCATCCGCGTCTACCAAAAGATGCATGTGCATGCTTAAAAGCGCGTTTTCGCACAAATGCGTGCGCGGGTGCTAAAAAGAGCAGCATCGGCATGCTTAGCACGTCGTTTGGTAGAAATCCACGTGCGCGCTCTGCCAAAAGCACCATTTGCATGCACATCTTGTGGTTTTGCAGAAAACTTCATCCGCGTCTACCAAAAGATGCATGTGCATGCTTAAAACGCGTTTTCGCACAAATCCGTGCGCGGGTGCTAAAAAGAGCAGCATCGGCATGCTTAGCACGTCGTTTGGTAGAAATCCACGTGCGCGTTCTGCCAAAAGCACCATTTGCATGCACATCTTGTGGTTTTGCAGAAAACTTCATCCGCGTCTACCAAAAGATGCATGTGCATGCTTAAAACGCGTTTTCGCACAAATCCGTGCGCGGGTGCTAAAAAGAGCAGCATCGGCATGCTTAGCACGTCGTTTGGGTAGAAATCCACGTGCGCGTTCTGCCAAAAGCACCATTTGCATGCACATCTTGTGGTTTTGGCAGAAAACTTCATCCGCGTCTACCAAAAGATGGCATGTGCATGCTTAAAACACGTTTTCGCACAAATCCGTGCGCGGGTGCTAAAAAGAGCAGCATCGGCATGCTTAGCACGTCGTTTGGTAGAAATCCACGTGCGCGTTCTGCCAAAAGCACCATTTGCATGCACATCTTGTGGTTTTGCAGAAAACTTCATCGCGTCTACCAAAAGATGCATGTGCATGCTTTAAAACGCGTTTTCGCACAAATCCGTGCGCGGGTGCTAAAAAGAGCAGCATCGGCATGCTTAGCACGTCGTTTGGTAGAAATCCACGTGCGCGTTCTGCCAAAAGCACCATTTGCATGCACATCTTGTGGTTTTGCAGAAAAACTTCATCCGCGTCTACCAAAAGATGCATGTGCATGCTTAAAAACGCGTTTTCGCACAAAATGCGTGCGCGGGTGCTAAAAAGAGCAGCATCGGCATGCTTAGCACGTCGTCTGGTAGAAATCCACGTGCGCGTTCTGCAAAAAGCACCATTTGCATGCACATCTTGTGGTTTTGCAGAAAACTTCATCCGCGTCTACCAAAAGATGCATGTGCATGCTTAAAACGCGTTTTCGCACAAATGCGTGCGCGGGTGCTAAAAAGAGCAGCATCGGCATGCTTAGCACGTCGTTTGGTAGAAATCCACGTGCGCGTTCTGCCAAAAGCACCATTTGCATGCACATCTTGTGGTTTTGCAGAAAACTTCATCGCGTCTACCAAAGATGCATGTGCATCGCTTAAACGCGTTTTCCCACAAATCCGTGCGCGGGTGCTAAAAAAGAGCAGCATCGGCATGCTTAGCACGTCGTTTGGTAGAAATCCACGTGCGCGTTCTGCAAAAAGCACCATTTGCATGCACATCTTGTGGTTTTGCAGAAAACTTCATTCGCGTCTACCAAAAGATGCATGTGCATGCTTAAAACGCGTTTTTCGCACAAATGCGTGCGCGGGTGCTAAAAAGAGCAGCATCGGCATGCTTAGCACGTCGTTTGGTAGAAATCCACGTGGCGCGTTCTGCCAAAAGCACCATTTGCATGCACATCTTGTGGTTTTTGCAGAAAACTTCATCCGCGTCTACCAAAAGATGCATGTGCATGCTTAAAACGCGTTTTCGCACAAATCCGTGCGCGGGTGCTAAAAAGAGCAGCATCGGCAAGCTTAGCACGTCGTTTGGTAGAAATCCACGTGCGCGTTCTGCAAAAAGCACCATTTGCATGCACATCTTGTGGTTTTGCAGAAAACTTCATCCGCGTCTACCAAAAGATGCATGTGCATGCTTAAAACGCGTTTTCGCACCAAATGCGTGCGCGGGTGCTAAAAGAGCAGCATCGGCATGCTTAGCACGTCGTTTGGTAGAAATCCACGTGCGCGTTCGGCAAAAAGCACCATTTGCATGCACATCTTGTGGTTTTGCAGAAAACTTCATCCGCGTCTACCAAAAGATGCATGTGCATGCTTAAAACGCGTTTTCGCACAAAATCCGTGCGCGGGTGCTAAAAAGAGCAGCATCGGCATGCTTAGCACGTCGTTTGGTAGAAATCCACGTGCCGCGTTCTGCCAAAAGCACCATTTGCATGCACATCTTGTGGTTTTGCAGAAAACTTCATCCGCGTCTACCAAAAGATGCATGTGCATGCTTAAAACGCGTTTTCGCACAAATCCGTGCGCGGGTGCTAAAAAGAGCAGCATCGGCAATGCTTAGCACGTCGTTTGGTAGAAATCCACGTGCGCGTTCTGCCAAAAGCACCATTTGCATTCACATCTTTTGGTTTTGCAGAAAACTTCATCCGCGTCTACCAAAAGATGCATGTGCATGCTTAAAAACGCGTTTTCGCACAAATCCGTGCGCGGGTGCTAAAAAAGAGCAGCATCGCATGCTTAGCACGTCGTTTGGTAGAAATCCACGTGCGCGTTCTGCTAAAAAGCACCATTTGCATGCACATCTTGTGGTTTTGCAGAAAACTTCATCCGCGTCTTCCAAAGATGCATGTGCATGCTTAAAACGCGTTTCGCACAAATGCGTGCGCGGGTGCTAAAAAGAGCAGCATCGGCATGCTTAGCACGTCGTTTGGTAGAAATCCACGTGCGCGTTCTGCCAAAAGCACCATTTGCATGCACATCTTGTGGTTTTGCAGAAAACTTCATCCGCGTCTACCAAAAGATGCATGTGCATGCTTAAAACGCGTTTTCGCAGAAACATCCGTGCGCCGGTGCTAAAAAGAGCAGCATCGGCATGCTTAGCACGTCGTTTGGTTGAAATCCACGTGCGCGTTCTGCCAAAAGCACCATTTGCATGCACATCTTGTGGTTTTGCAGAAAACTTCATCCGCGTCTACCAAAAGATGCATGTGCTTAAAACGCGTTTTCGCACAAATCCGTGCGCGGGTGCTAAAAAGAGCAGCATCGGCATGCTTAGCACGTCGTATGGTAGAAATCCACGTGCGCGTTCTGCCAAAAGCACCATTTGCATGCACATCTTGTGGTTTTGCAGAAAACTTCATCCGCGTCTACCAAAAGATGCATGTGCATGCTTAAAAACACGTTTTCGCACAAATCCGTGCGGGTGCTAAAAAGAGCAGCATCGGCATGCTTAGCCACGTCGTTTGGTAGAAATCCCACGTGCGCGTTCTGCCAAAAGCACCATTTGCATGCACATCTTGTGGTTTTGCAGAAAACTTCATCCGCGTCTACCAAAAGATGCATGTGCATGCTTAAAACGCGTTTTCGCACAAATCCGTGCCGGGTGCTAAAAAGAGCAGCATCGGCATGCTTAGCACGTCGTTTGGTAGAAATCCACGTGCGTGTTCTGCCAAAAGCACCATTTTGCATTCACATCTTGTGGTTTTGCAGAAAACTTCATCCGCGTCCTACCAAAAGATGCATGTGCATGCTTAAAACGCGTTTTCGCACAAATGCGTGCGCGGGTGCTAAAAAGAGCAGCATCGGCATGCTTAGCACGTCGTTGGTAGAAATCCACGTGCGCGTTCTGCCAAAAGCACCATTTGCATTGCACATCTTGTGGTTTTGCAGAAAAACTTCATCCGCGTCTACCAAAAGATGCATGTGCATGCTTAAAACGCGTTTTCGCAAAAATCCGTGCGCGGGTGCTAAAAAGAGCAGCAACGGCATGCTTAGCACGTCGTTTGGTAGAAATCCACGTGCGCGTTCTGCAAAAAGCACCATTTGCATGCACATCTTGTGGTTTTGCAGAAAACTTCAACCGCGTCTACCAAAAGATGCATGTGCATGCTTAAAACGCGTTTTCGCACAAATGCGTGCGCGGGTGCTAAAAAGAGCAGCATCCGGCATGCTTAGCACGTCGTTTGGTAGAAATCCACGTGCGCGTTCTGCAAAAAGCACCATTTGCATGCACATCTTGTGGTTTTTGCAGAAAACTTCATCCGCGTCTACCAAAAGATGCATGTGCATGCTTAAAACGCGTTTCGCACAAATTGCGTGCGCGGGTGCTAAAAAGAGCAGCAATCCGGCATGCTTAGCACGTCGTTTGGTAGAAATCCACGTGCGCGTTCTGCCAAAAGCACCATTTGCATGCACACTCTTGTGGTTTTGCAGAAAACTTCATCCGCGTCTACCAAAAGATGCATGTGCATGCTTTAAAACGCGTTTTCGCAGAAATCCGTGCGCCGGTGCTAAAAAGAGCAGCATCGGCATGCTTAGCACGTCGTTTGGTTGAAATCCACGTGCGCGTTCTGCCAAAAGCACCATTTGCATGCACATCTTGTGGTTTTTGCAGAAAACTTCATCCGCGTCTACCAAAAGATGCATGTGCATGCTTAAAACGCGTTTTCGCACAAATCCGTGCGCGGGTGCTAAAAAGAGCAGCATCGGCATGCTTAGCACGTCGGTTTGTAGAAATCCACGTGCGCGTTCTGCCAAAAGCACCATTGCATGCACATCTTGTGGTTTTGCAGAAAACTTCATCCGCGTCTACCAAAAGATGCATGTGCATGCTTAAAACGCGTTTTCGCACAAATCCGTGCGCGGGTGCTAAAAAGAGCAGCATCGGCATGCTTAGCACGTCGTTTGGTAGAAATCCACGTGCGCGTTCTGCCAAAAGCACCATTTGCATTCACATCTTGTGGTTTTGCAGAAAACTTCATCCGCGTCTACCAAAAGATGCATGTGCATGCTTAAAAACGCGTTTTCGCACAAATGCGTGCGCGGGTGCTAAAAAGAGCAGCAGCGGCATGCTTAGCACGTCGTTTGGTAGAACTCCACGTGCGCGTTCTGCCAAAAGCACCATTTGCATTCACATCTTGTGGTTTTGCAGAAAACTTCATCCGCGTCTACCAAAAGATGCATGTGCATGCTTAAAACGCGTTTTCGCACAAATGCGTGCGGCGGGTGCTAAAAAGAGCAGCATCGGCATGCTTAGCACGTCGTTTGAGTAGAAATCCACGTGCGCGTTCTGCAAAAAGCACCATTTGCATGCACATCTTGAGGTTTTGCAGAAAACTTCATCCGCGTCTACCAAAAGATGCATGTGCATGCTTAAAACGCGTTTTCGCACAAATGCGTGCGCGGGTGCTAAAAAGAAGCAGCATCGGCATGCTTAGCACGTCGTTGGTAGAAATCCACGTGCGCGTTCTGCCAAAAAGCACCATTTGCATGCACATCTTGTGGTTTTGCAAGAAAACTTCATCCGCGTCTACCAAATGATGCATGTGCATGCTTAAAACGCGTTTTCCCACAAATCCGTGCGCGGGTGCTAAAAAGAGCAGCATCGGCATGCTTAGCACGTCGTTTGGTAGAAATCCACGTGCGCGTTCTGCAAAAAGCACCATTTGCATGCACATCTTGTGGTTTTGCAGAAAACTTCATCCGCGTCTACCAAAAGATGCATGTGCATGCTTAAAACGCGTTTTCGCACAAATCCCGTGCGCGGGTGCTAAAAAGAGCAGCATCGGCATGCTTAGCACGTCGTTTGGTAGAAATCCACGTGCGCGTTCTGCCAAAAGCACCATTTGCATGCACATCTTGTGGTTTTGCAGAAAACTTCATCCGCGTCTACCAAAGAGGCATGTGCATGCTTAAAACGCGTTTTCGCACAAATCCGTGCGCGGGTGCTAAAAAGAGCAGCATCGGCATGCTTAGCACGTCGTTTGGTAGAAATCCACGTGCGCGTTCTGCCAAAAGCACCATTTGCATTCACATCTTGTGGTTTTGCAGAAAACTTCATCCGCGTCTACCAAAAGATGCATGTGCATGCTTAAAACGCGTTTTCCGCACAAATGCGTGCGCGGGTGCTAAAAAGAGCAGCATCGGCATGCTTAGCACGTCGTTTGGTAGAAATCCACGTGCGCGTTCTGCCAAAAGCACCATTTGCATGCACATCTTGTGGTTTTGCAGAAAACTTCATCCGCGTCTACCAAAAGATGCATGTGCATGCTTAAAACGCGTTTTCGCAAAAATCCGTGCGCGGGTGCTAAAAAGAGCAGCATCGGCATGCTTAGCACGTCGTTTGGTAGAAATCCACGTGCGCGTTCTGCAAAAAGCGCCATTTGCATGCACATCTTGTGGTTTTGCAGAAAACTTCATCCGCGTCTACCAAAAGATGCATGTGCATGCTTAAAACGCGTTTTCGCACAAATGCGTGCGCGGGTGCTAAAAAGAGCAGCATCGGCATGCTTAGCACGTCGTTTGGTAGAAATCCACGTGCGCGTTCTGCAAAAAGCACCATTTGCATGCACATCTTGTGGTTTTGCAGAAAACTTCATCCGCGTCTACCAAAAGATGCATGTGCATGCTTAAAACGCGTTTTCGCACAAATGCGTGCGCGGGTGCTAAAAAGAGCAGCATCGGCATGCTTAGCACGTCGTTTGGTAGAAATCCACGTGCGCGTTCTGCCAAAAGCACCATTTGCATGCACATCTTGTGGTTTTGCAGAAAACTTCATCCGCGTCTACCAAAAGATGCATGTGCATGCTTAAAACGCGTTTTCCCACAAATCCGTGCGCGGGTGCTAAAAAGAGCAGCATCGGCATGCTTAGCACGTCGTTTGGTAGAAATCCACGTGCGCGTTCTGCAAAAAGCACCATTTGCATGCACATCTTGTGGTTTTGCAGAAAACTTCATTCGCGTCTACCAAAAGATGCATGTGCATGCTTAAAACGCGTTTTCGCACAAATGCGTGCGCGGGTGCTAAAAAGAGCAGCATCGGCATGCTTAGCACGTCGTTTGGTAGAAATCCACGTGCGCGTTCTGCCAAAAGCACCATTTGCATGCACATCTTGTGGTTTTGCAGAAAACTTCATCCGCGTCTACCAAAAGATGCATGTGCATGCTTAAAACGCGTTTTCGCACAAATCCGTGCGCGGGTGCTAAAAAGAGCAGCATCGGCAAGCTTAGCACGTCGTTTGGTAGAAATCCACGTGCGCGTTCTGCAAAAAGCACCATTTGCATGCACATCTTGTGGTTTTGCAGAAAACTTCATCCGCGTCTACCAAAAGATGCATGTGCATGCTTAAAACGCGTTTTCGCACAAATGCGTGCGCGGGTGCTAAAAAGAGCAGCATCGGCATGCTTAGCACGTCGTTTGGTAGAAATCCACGTGCGCGTTCTGCAAAAAGCACCATTTGCATGCACATCTTGTGGTTTTGCAGAAAACTTCATCCGCGTCTACCAAAAGATGCATGTGCATGCTTAAAACGCGTTTTCGCACAAATGCGTGCGCGGGTGCTAAAAAGAGCAGCATCGGCATGCTTAGCACGTCGTTTGGTAGAAATCCACGTGCGCGTTCTGCCAAAAGCACCATTTGCATGCACATCTTGTGGTTTTGCAGAAAACTTCATCCGCGTCTACCAAAAGATGCATGTGCATGCTTAAAACGCGTTTTCGCACAAATGCGTGCGCGGGTGCTAAAAAGAGCAGCATCGGCATGCTTAGCACGTCGTTTGGTAGAAATCCACGTGCGCGTTCTGCCAAAAGCACCATTTGCATGCACATCTTGTGGTTTTGCAGAAAACTTCATCCGCGTCTACCAAAAGATGCATGTGCATGCTTAAAACGCGTTTTCGCACAAATCCGTGCGCGGGTGCTAAAAAGAGCAGCATCGGCATGCTTAGCACGTCGTTTGGTAGAAATCCACGTGCGCGTTCTGCCAAAAGCACCATTTGCATGCACATCTTGTGGTTTTGCAGAAAACTTCATCCGCGTCTACCAAAAGATGCATGTGCATGCTTAAAACGCGTTTTCGCAAAAATCCGTGCGCGGGTGCTAAAAAGAGCAGCATCGGCATGCTTAGCACGTCGTTTGGTAGAAATCCACGTGCGCGTTCTGCAAAAAGCGCCATTTGCATGCACATCTTGTGGTTTTGCAGAAAACTTCATCCGCGTCTACCAAAAGATGCATGTGCATGCTTAAAACGCGTTTTCGCACAAATGCGTGCGCGGGTGCTAAAAAGAGCAGCATCGGCATGCTTAGCACGTCGTTTGGTAGAAATCCACGTGCGCGTTCTGCCAAAAGCACCATTTGCATGCACATCTTGTGGTTTTGCAGAAAACTTCATCCGCGTCTACCAAAAGATGCATGTGCATGCTTAAAACGCGTTTTCCCACAAATCCGTGCGCGGGTGCTAAAAAGAGCAGCATCGGCATGCTTAGCACGTCGTTTGGTAGAAATCCACGTGCGCGTTCTGCAAAAAGCACCATTTGCATGCACATCTTGTGGTTTTGCAGAAAACTTCATTCGCGTCTACCAAAAGATGCATGTGCATGCTTAAAACGCGTTTTGGCACAAATGCGTGCGCGGGTGCTAAAAAGAGCAGCATCGGCATGCTTAGCACGTCGTTTGGTAGAAATCCACGTGCGCGTTCTGCCAAAAGCACCATTTGCATGCACATCTTGTGGTTTTGCAGAAAACTTCATCCGCGTCTACCAAAAGATGCATGTGCATGCTTAAAACGCGTTTTCGCACAAATCCGTGCGCGGGTGCTAAAAAGAGCAGCATCGGCAAGCTTAGCACGTCGTTTGGTAGAAATCCACGTGCGCGTTCTGCAAAAAGCACCATTTGCATGCACATCTTGTGGTTTTGCAGAAAACTTCATCCGCGTCTACCAAAAGATGCATGTGCATGCTTAAAACGCGTTTTCGCACAAATGCGTGCGCGGGTGCTAAAAAGAGCAGCATCGGCATGCTTAGCACGTCGTTTGGTAGAAATCCACGTGCGCGTTCTGCAAAAAGCACCATTTGCATGCACATCTTGTGGTTTTGCAGAAAACTTCATCCGCGTCTACCAAAAGATGCATGTGCATGCTTAAAACGCGTTTTCGCACAAATGCGTGCGCGGGTGCTAAAAAGAGCAGCATCGGCATGCTTAGCACGTCGTTTGGTAGAAATCCACGTGCGCGTTCTGCCAAAAGCACCATTTGCATGCACATCTTGTGGTTTTGCAGAAAACTTCATCCGCGTCTACCAAAAGATGCATGTGCATGCTTAAAACGCGTTTTCGCACAAATGCGTGCGCGGGTGCTAAAAAGAGCAGCATCGGCATGCTTAGCACGTCGTTTGGTAGAAATCCACGTGCGCGTTCTGCCAAAAGCACCATTTGCATGCACATCTTGTGGTTTTGCAGAAAACTTCATCCGCGTCTACCAAAAGATGCATGTGCATGCTTAAAACGCGTTTTCGCACAAATCCGTGCGCGGGTGCTAAAAAGAGCAGCATCGGCATGCTTAGCACGTCGTTTGGTAGAAATCCACGTGCGCGTTCTGCCAAAAGCACCATTTGCATGCACATCTTGTGGTTTTGCAGAAAACTTCATCCGCGTCTACCAAAAGATGCATGTGCATGCTTAAAACGCGTTTTCGCACAAATCCGTGCGCGGGTGCTAAAAAGAGCAGCATCGGCATGCTTAGCACGTCGTTTGGCAGAAATCCACGTGCGCGTTCTGCCAAAAGCACCATTTGCATGCACATCTTGTGGTTTTGCAGAAAACTTCATCCGCGTCTACCAAAAGATGCATGTGCATGCTTAAAACGCGTTTTCGCACAAATCCGTGCGCGGGTGCTAAAAAGAGCAGCATCGGCATGCTTAGCACGTCGTTTGGTAGAAATCCACGTGCGCGTTCTGCCAAAAGCACCATTTGCACGCACATCTTGTGGTTTTGCAGCAAACTTCATCCGCGTCTACCAAAAGATGCATGTGCATGCTTAAAACGCGTTTTCGCACAAATGCGTGCGCGGGTGCTAAAAAGAGCAGCATCGGCATGCTTAGCACGTCGTTTGGTAGAAATCCACGTGCGCGCTCTGTCAAAAGCACCATTTGCATGCACATCTTGTGGTTTTGCAGAAAACTTCATCCGCGTCTACCAAAAGATGCATGTGCATGCTTAAAACGCGTTTTCGCACAAATCCGTGCGCGGGTGCTAAAAAGAGCAGCATCGGCATGCTTAGCACGTCGTTTGGTAGAAATCCACGTGCGCGTTCTGCCAAAAGCACCATTTGCATGCACATCTTGTGGTTTTGCAGAAAACTTCATCCGCGTCTACCAAAAGATGCATGTGCATGCTTAAAACGCGTTTTCGCACAAATCCGTGCGCGGGTGCTAAAAAGAGCAGCATCGGCATGCTTAGCACGTCGTTTGGTAGAAATCCACGTGCGCGTTCTGCCAAAAGCACCATTTGCATGCACATCTTGTGGTTTTGCAGAAAACTTCATCCGCGTCTACCAAAAGATGCATGTGCATGCTTAAAACGCGTTTTCGCACAAATCCGTGCGCGGGTGCTAAAAAGAGCAGCATCGGCATGCTTAGCACGTCGTTTGGTAGAAATCCACGTGCGCGTTCTGCCAAAAGCACCATTTGCATGCACATCTTGTGGTTTTGCAGAAAACTTCATCCGCGTCTACCAAAAGATGCATGTGCATGCTTAAAACACGTTTTCGCACAAATCCGTGCGCGGGTGCTAAAAAGAGCAGCATCGGCATGCTTAGCACGTCGTTTGGTAGAAATCCACGTGCGCGTTCTGCCAAAAGCACCATTTGCATGCACATCTTGTGGTTTTGCAGAAAACTTCATCCGCGTCTACCAAAAGATGCATGTGCATGCTTAAAACGCGTTTTCGCACAAATCCGTGCGCGGGTGCTAAAAAGAGCAGCATCGGCATGCTTAGCACGTCGTTTGGTAGAAATCCACGTGCGCGTTCTGCCAAAAGCACCATTTGCATGCACATCTTGTGGTTTTGCAGAAAACTTCATCCGCGTCTACGAAAAGATGCATGTGCATGCTTAAAACGCGTTTTCGCACAAATGCGTGCGCGGGTGCTAAAAAGAGCAGCATCGGCATGCTTAGCACGTCGTTTGGTAGAAATCCACGTGCGCGTTCTGCCTAAAGCACCATTTGTATGCACATCTTGTGGTTTTGCAGAAAACTTCATCCGCGTCTACCAAAAGATGCATGTGCATGCTTAAAACGCGTTTTCGCACAAATCCGTGCGCGGGTGCTAAAAAGAGCAGCATCGGCATGCTTAGCACGTCGTTTGGTAGAAATCCACGTGCGCGTTCTGCCAAAAGCACCATTTGCATGCACATCTTGTGGTTTTGCAGAAAACTTCATCCGCGTCTACCAAAAGATGCATGTGCATGCTTAAAACGCGTTTTCGCACAAATCCGTGCGCGGGTGCTAAAAAGAGCAGCATCGGCATGCTTAGCACGTCGTCTGGTAGAAATCCACGTGCGCGTTCTGCAAAAAGCACCATTTGCATGCACATCTTGTGGTTTTGCAGAAAACTTCATCCGCGTCTACCAAAAGATGCATGTGCATGCTTAAAACGCGTTTTCGCACAAATGCGTGCGCGGGTGCTAAAAAGAGCAGCATCGGCATGCTTAGCACGTCGTTTGGTAGAAATCCACGTGCGCGTTCTGCCAAAAGCACCATTTGCATGCACATATTGTGGTTTTGCAGAAAACTTCATCCGCGTCTACCAAAAGATGCATGTGCATGCTTAAAACGCGTTTTCGCACAAATCCGTGCGCGGGTGCTAAAAAGAGCAGCATCGGCATGCTTAGCACGTCGTTTGGTAGAAATCCACGTGCGCGTTCTGCCAAAAGCACCATTTGCATGCACATCTTGTGGTTTTGCAGAAAACTTCATCCGCGTCTACCAAAAGATGCATGTGCATGCTTAAAACGCGTTTTCGCACAAATCCGTGCGCGGGTGCTAAAAAGAGCAGCATCGGCATGCTTAGCACGTCGTTTGGTAGAAATCCACGTGCGCGTTCTGCCAAAAGCACCATTTGCATGCACATCTTGTGGTTTTGCAGAAAACTTCATCCGCGTCTACCAAAAGATGCATGTGCATGCTTAAAACGCGTTTTCGCACAAATCCGTGCGCGGGTGCTAAAAAGAGCAGCATCGGCATGCTTAGCACGTCGTTTGGTAGAAATCCACGTGCGCGTTCTGCCAAAAGCACCATTGGCATGCACATCTTGTGGTTTTGCAGAAAACTTCAACCGCGTCTACCAAAAGATGCATGTGCATGCTTAAAACGCGTTTTCGCACAAATCCGTGCGCGGGTGTTAAAAAGAGCAGCATCGGCATGCTTAGCACGTCGTTTGGTAGAAATCCACGTGCGCGTTCTGCCAAAAGCACCATTTGCATGCACAGCTTGTGGTTTTGCAGAAAACTTCATCCGCGTCTACCAAAAGATGCATGTGCATGCTTAAAACGCGTTTTCGCACAAATCCGTGCGCGGGTGCTAAAAAGAGCAGCATCGGCATGCTTAGCACGTCGTTTGGTAGAAATCCACGTGCCCGTTCTGCCAAAAGCACCATTTGCATGCACATCTTCTGGTTTTGCCGAAAACTTCATCCGCGTCTACCAAAAGATGCATGTGCATGCTTAAAACGCGTTTTCGCACAAATCCGTGCGCGGGTGCTAAAAAGAGCAGCATCGGCATGCTTAGCACGTCGTTTGGTAGAAATCCACGTGCGCGTTCTGCCAAAAGCACCATTTGCATGCACATCTTGTGGTTTTGCAGAAAACTTCATCCGCGTCTACCAAAAGATGCATGTGCATGCTTAAAACGCGTTTTCGCACAAATCCGTGCGCGGGTGCTAAAAAGAGCAGCATCGGCATGCTTAGCACGTCGTCTGGTAGAAATCCACGTGCGCGTTCTGCCAAAAGCACCATTTGCATGCACATCTTGTGGTTTTGCAGAAAACTTCATCCGCGTCTACCAAAAGATGCATGTGCATGCTTAAAACGCGTTTTCGCACAAATCCGTGCGCGGGTGCTAAAAAGAGCAGCATCGGCATGCTTAGCACGTCGTTTGGTAGAAATCCATGTGCGCGTTCTGCCAAAAGCACCATTTGCATGCACATCTTGTGGTTTTGCAGAAAACTTCATCCGCGTCTACCAAAAGATGCATGTGCATGCTTAAAACGCGTTTTCGCACAAATCCGTGCGCGGGTGCTAAAAAGAGCAGCATCGGCATGCTTAGCACGTCGTTTGGTAGAAATCCACGTGCGCGTTCTGCAAAAAGCACCATTTGCATGCACATCTTGTGGTTTTGCAGAAAACTTCACCCGCGTCTACCAAAAGATGCATGTGCATGCTTAAAACGCGTTTTCGCACAAATGCGTGCGCGGGTGCTAAAAAGAGCAGCATCGGCATGCTTAGCACGTCGTTTGGTAGAAATCCACGTGCGCGTTCTGCAAAAAGCACCATTTGCATGCACATCTTGTGGTTTTGCAGAAAACTTCATCCGCGTCTACCAAAAGATGCATGTGCATGCTTAAAACGCGTTTTCGCACAAATGCGTGCGCGGGTGCTAAAAAGAGCAGCATCGGCATGCTTAGCACGTCGTTTGGTAGAAATCCACGTGCGCGTTCTGCCAAAAGCACCATTTGCATGCACATCTTGTGGTTTCGCAGAAAACTTCATCCGCGTCTACCAAAAGATGCATGTGCATGCTTAAAACGCGTTTTCGCACAAATGCGTGCGCGGGTGCTAAAAAGAGCAGCATCGGCATGCTTAGCACGTCGTTTGGTAGAAATCCAGGTGCGCGTTCTGCCAAAAGCACCATTTGCATGCACATCTTGTGGTTTTGCAGAAAACTTCATCCGCGTCTACCAAAAGATGCATGTGCATGCTTAAAACGCGTTTTCGCACAACTCCGTGCGCGGGTGCTAAAAAGAGCAGCATCGGCATGCTTAGCACGTCGTTTGGTAGAAATCCACGTGCGCGTTCTGCCAAAAGCACCATTTGCATGCACATGTTGTGGTTTTGCAGAAAACTTCATCCGCGTCTACCAAAAGATGCATGTGCATGCCTAAAACGTGTTTTCGCACAAATCCGTGCGCGGGTGCTAAAAAGAGCAGCATCGGCATGCTTAGCACGTCGTTTGGTAGAAATCCACGTGCGCGTTCTGCCAAAAGCACCATTTGCATGCACATCTTGTGGTTTTGCAGAAAACTTCATCCGCGTCTACCAAAAGATGCATGTGCATGCTTAAAACGCGTTTTCGCACAAATCCGTGCGCGGGTGCTAAAAAGAGCAGCATCGGCATGCTTAGCACGTCGTTTGGTAGAAATCCACGTGCGCGTTCTGCCAAAAGCACCATTTGCATGCACATCTTGTGGTTTTGCAGAAAACTTCATCCGCGTCTACCAAAAGATGCATGTGCATGCTTAAAACGCGTTTTCGCACAAATGCGTGCGCGGGTGCTAAAAAGAGCAGCATCGGCATGCTTAGCACGTCGTTTGGTAGAAATCCACGTGCGCTTTCTGCCAAAAGCACCATTTGCATGCACATCTTGTGGTTTTGCAGAAAACTTCATCCGCGTCTACCAAAAGATGCATGTGCATGCTTAAAACGCGTTTTCGCACAAATCCGTGCTCGGGTGCTAAAAAGAGCAGCATCGGCATGCTTAGCACGTCGTCTGGTAGAAATCCACGTGCGCGTTCTGCAAAAAGCACCATTTGCATGCACATATTGTGGTTTTGCAGAAAACTTCATCCGCGTCTACCAAAAGATGCATGTGCATGCTTAAAACGCGTTTTTGCACAAATCCGTGCGCGGGTGCTAAAAAGAGCAGCATCGGCATGCTTAGCACGTCGTTTGGTAGAAATCCACGTGCGCGTTCTGCAAAAAGCACCATTTGCATGCACATCTTGTGGTTTTGCAGAAAACTTCATCCGCGTCTACCAAAAGATGCATGTGCATGCTTAAAACGCGTTTTCGCACAAATGCGTGCGCGGGGTGCTAAAAAGAGCAGCATCGGCATGCTTAGCACGTCGTTTGGTAGAAATCCACGTGCGCGTTCTGCCAAAAGCACCATTTGCATGCACATCTTGTGGTTTTGCAGAAAACTTCATCCGCGTCTACCAAAAGATGCATGTGCATGCTTAAAACGCGTTTTCGCACAAATGCGTGCGCGGGTGCTAAAAAGAGCAGCATCGGCATGCTTAGCACGTCGTTTGGTAGAAATCCACGTGCGCGTTCTGCCAAAAGCACCATTTGCATGCACATCTTGTGGTTTTGCAGAAAACTTCATCCGCGTCTACCAAAAGATGCATGTGCATGCTTAAAACGCGTTTTCGCACAAATCCGTGCGCGGGTGCTAAAAAGAGCAGCATCGGCATGCTTAGCACGTCGTTTGGTAGAAATCCACGTGCGCGTTCTGCCAAAAGCACCATTTGCATGCACATCTTGTGGTTTTGCAGAAAACTTCATCCGCGTCTACCAAAAGATGCATGTGCATGCTTAAAACGCGTTTTCGCACAAATCCGTGCGCGGGTGCTAAAAAGAGCAGCATCGGCATGCTTAGCACATCGTTTGGCAGAAATCCACGTGCGCGTTCTGCCAAAAGCACCATTTGCATGCACATCTTGTGGTTTTGCAGAAAACTTCATCCGCGTCTACCAAAAGATGCATGTGCATGCTTAAAACGCGTTTTCGCACAAATCCGTGCGCGGGTGCTAAAAAGAGCAGCATCGGCATGCTTAGCACGTCGTTTGGTAGAAATCCACGTGCGCGTTCTGCCAAAAGCACCATTTGCACGCACATCTTGTGGTTTTGCAGCAAACTTCATCCGCGTCTACCAAAAGATGCATGTGCATGCTTAAAACGCGTTTTCGCACAAATGCGTGCGCGGGTGCTAAAAAGAGCAGCATCGGCATGCTTAGCACGTCGTTTGGTAGAAATCCACGTGCGCGCTCTGCCAAAAGCACCATTTGCATGCACATCTTGTGGTTTTGCAGAAAACTTCATCCGCGTCTACCAAAAGATGCATGTGCATGCTTAAAACGCGTTTTCGCACAAATCCGTGCGCGGGTGCTAAAAAGAGCAGCATCGGCATGCTTAGCACGTCGTTTGGTAGAAATCCACGTGCGCGTTCTGCCAAAAGCACCATTTGCATGCACATCTTGTGGTTTTGCAGAAAACTTCATCCGCGTCTACCAAAAGATGCATGTGCATGCTTAAAACGCGTTTTCGCACAAATCCGTGCGCGGGTGCTAAAAAGAGCAGCATCGGCATGCTTAGCACGTCGTTTGGTAGAAATCCACGTGCGCGTTCTGCCAAAAGCACCATTTGCATGCACATCTTGTGGTTTTGCAGAAAACTTCATCCGCGTCTACCAAAAGATGCATGTGCATGCTTAAAACGCGTTTTCGCACAAATCCGTGCGCGGGTGCTAAAAAGAGCAGCATCGGCATGCTTAGCACGTCGTTTGGTAGAAATCCACGTGCGCGTTCTGCCAAAAGCACCATTTGCATGCACATCTTGTGGTTTTGCAGAAAACTTCATCCGCGTCTACCAAAAGATGCATGTGCATGCTTAAAACACGTTTTCGCACAAATCCGTGCGCGGGTGCTAAAAAGAGCAGCATCGGCATGCTTAGCACGTCGTTTGGTAGAAATCCACGTGCGCGTTCTGCCAAAAGCACCATTTGCATGCACATCTTGTGGTTTTGCAGAAAACTTCATCCGCGTCTACCAAAAGATGCATGTGCATGCTTAAAACGCGTTTTCGCACAAATCCGTGCGCGGGTGCTAAAAAGAGCAGCATCGGCATGCTTAGCACGTCGTTTGGTAGAAATCCACGTGCGCGTTCTGCCAAAAGCACCATTTGCATGCACATCTTGTGGTTTTGCAGAAAACTTCATCCGCGTCTACCAAAAGATGCATGTGCATGCTTAAAACGCGTTTTCGCACAAATGCGTGCGCGGGTGCTAAAAAGAGCAGCATCGGCATGCTTAGCACGTCGTTTGGTAGAAATCCACGTGCGCGTTCTGCCTAAAGCACCATTTGTATGCACATCTTGTGGTTTTGCAGAAAACTTCATCCGCGTCTACCAAAAGATGCATGTGCATGCTTAAAACGCGTTTTCGCACAAATCCGTGCGCGGGTGCTTAAAAGAGCAGCATCGGCATGCTTAGCACGTCGTTTGGTAGAAATCCACGTGCGCGTTCTGCCAAAAGCACCATTTGCATGCACATCTTGTGGTTTTGCAGAAAACTTCATCCGCGTCTACCAAAAGATGCATGTGCATGCTTAAAACGCGTTTTCGCACAAATCCGTGCGCGGGTGCTAAAAAGAGCAGCATCGGCATGCTTAGCACGTCGTCTGGTAGAAATCCACGTGCGCGTTCTGCAAAAAGCACCATTTGCATGCACATCTTGTGGTTTTGCAGAAAACTTCATCCGCGTCTACCAAAAGATGCATGTGCATGCTTAAAACGCGTTTTCGCACAAATGCGTGCGCGGGTGCTAAAAAGAGCAGCATCGGCATGCTTAGCACGTCGTTTGGTAGAAATCCACGTGCGCGTTCTGCCAAAAGCACCATTTGCATGCACATATTGTGGTTTTGCAGAAAACTTCATCCGCGTCTACCAAAAGATGCATGTGCATGCTTAAAACGCGTTTTCGCACAAATCCGTGCGCGGGTGCTAAAAGGAGCAGCATCGGCATGCTTAGCACGTCGTTTGGTAGAAATCCACGTGCGCGTTCTGCCAAAAGCACCATTTGCATGCACATCTTGTGGTTTTGCAGAAAACTTCATCCGCGTCTACCAAAAGATGCATGTGCATGCTTAAAACGCGTTTTCGCACAAATCCGTGCGCGGGTGCTAAAAAGAGCAGCATCGGCATGCTTAGCACGTCGTTTGGTAGAAATCCACGTGCGCGTTCTGCCAAAAGCACCATTTGCATGCACATCTTGTGGTTTTGCAGAAAACTTCATCCGCGTCTACCAAAAGATGCATGTGCATGCTTAAAACGCGTTTTCGCACAAATCCGTGCGCGGGTGCTAAAAAGAGCAGCATCGGCATGCTTAGCACGTCGTTTGGTAGAAATCCACGTGCGCGTTCTGCCAAAAGCACCATTGGCATGCACATCTTGTGGTTTTGCAGAAAACTTCAACCGCGTCTACCAAAAGATGCATGTGCATGCTTAAAACGCGTTTTCGCACAAATCCGTGCGCGGGTGTTAAAAAGAGCAGCATCGGCATGCTTAGCACGTCGTTTGGTAGAAATCCACGTGCGCGTTCTGCCAAAAGCACCATTTGCATGCACAGCTTGTGGTTTTGCAGAAAACTTCATCCGCGTCTACCAAAAGATGCATGTGCATGCTTAAAACGCGTTTTCGCACAAATCCGTGCGCGGGTGCTAAAAAGAGCAGCATCGGCATGCTTAGCACGTCGTTTGGTAGAAATCCACGTGCCCGTTCTGCCAAAAGCACCATTTGCATGCACATCTTCTGGTTTTGCCGAAAACTTCATCCGCGTCTACCAAAAGATGCATGTGCATGCTTAAAACGCGTTTTCGCACAAATCCGTGCGCGGGTGCTAAAAAGAGCAGCATCGGCATGCTTAGCACGTCGTTTGGTAGAAATCCACGTGCGCGTTCTGCCAAAAGCACCATTTGCATGCACATCTTGTGGTTTTGCAGAAAACTTCATCCGCGTCTACCAAAAGATGCATGTGCATGCTTAAAACGCGTTTTCGCACAAATCCGTGCGCGGGTGCTAAAAAGAGCAGCATCGGCATGCTTAGCACGTCGTCTGGTAGAAATCCACGTGCGCGTTCTGCCAAAAGCACCATTTGCATGCACATCTTGTGGTTTTGCAGAAAACTTCATCCGCGTCTACCAAAAGATGCATGTGCATGCTTAAAACGCGTTTTCGCACAAATCCGTGCGCGGGTGCTAAAAAGAGCAGCATCGGCATGCTTAGCACGTCGTTTGGTAGAAATCCATGTGCGCGTTCTGCCAAAAGCACCATTTGCATGCACATCTTGTGGTTTTGCAGAAAACTTCATCCGCGTCTACCAAAAGATGCATGTGCATGCTTAAAACGCGTTTTCGCACAAATCCGTGCGCGGGTGCTAAAAAGAGCAGCATCGGCATGCTTAGCACGTCGTTTGGTAGAAATCCACGTGCGCGTTCTGCAAAAAGCACCATTTGCATGCACATCTTGTGGTTTTGCAGAAAACTTCACCCGCGTCTACCAAAAGATGCATGTGCATGCTTAAAACGCGTTTTCGCACAAATGCGTGCGCGGGTGCTAAAAAGAGCAGCATCGGCATGCTTAGCACGTCGTTTGGTAGAAATCCACGTGCGCGTTCTGCAAAAAGCACCATTTGCATGCACATCTTGTGGTTTTGCAGAAAACTTCATCCGCGTCTACCAAAAGATGCATGTGCATGCTTAAAACGCGTTTTCGCACAAATGCGTGCGCGGGTGCTAAAAAGAGCAGCATCGGCATGCTTAGCACGTCGTTTGGTAGAAATCCACGTGCGCGTTCTGCCTAAAGCACCATTTGTATGCACATCTTGTGGTTTTGCAGAAAACTTCATCCGCGTCTACCAAAAGATGCATGTGCATGCTTAAAACGCGTTTTCGCACAAATCCGTGCGCGGGTGCTTAAAAGAGCAGCATCGGCATGCTTAGCACGTCGTTTGGTAGAAATCCACGTGCGCGTTCTGCCAAAAGCACCATTTGCATGCACATCTTGTGGTTTTGCAGAAAACTTCATCCGCGTCTACCAAAAGATGCATGTGCATGCTTAAAAACGCGTTTTCGCACAAATCCGTGCGCGGGTGCTAAAAAGAGCAGCATCGGCATGCTTAGCACGTCGTCTGGTAGAAATCCACGTGCGCGTTCTGCAAAAAGCACCATTTGCATGCACATCTTGTGGTTTTGCAGAAAACTTCATCCGCGTCTACCAAAAGATGCATGTGCATGCTTAAAACGCGTTTTCGCACAAATGCGTGCGCGGGTGCTAAAAAGAGCAGCATCGGCATGCTTAGCACGTCGTTTGGTAGAAATCCACGTGCGCGTTCTGCCAAAAGCACCATTTGCATGCACATATTGTGGTTTTGCAGAAAACTTCATCCGCGTCTACCAAAAGATGCATGTGCATGCTTAAAACGCGTTTTCGCACAAATCGTGCGCGGGTGCTAAAAGGAGCAGCATCGGCATGCTTAGCACGTCGTTTGGTAGAAATCCACGTGCGCGTTCTGCCAAAAGCACCATTTGCATGCACATCTTGTGGTTTTGCAGAAAACTTCATCCGCGTCTACCAAAAGATGCATGTGCATGCTTAAAACGCGTTTTCGCACAAATCCGTGCGCGGGTGCTAAAAAGAGCAGCATCGGCATGCTTAGCACGTCGTTTGGTAGAAATCCACGTGCGCGTTCTGCCAAAAGCACCATTTGCATGCACATCTTGTGGTTTTGCAGAAAACTTCATCCGCGTCTACCAAAAGATGCATGTGCATGCTTAAAACGCGTTTTCGCACAAATCCGTGCGCGGGTGCTAAAAAGAGCAGCATCGGCATGCTTAGCACGTCGTTTGGTAGAAATCCACGTGCGCGTTCTGCCAAAAGCACCATTGGCATGCACATCTTGTGGTTTTGCAGAAAACTTCAACCGCGTCTACCAAAAGATGCATGTGCATGCTTAAAACGCGTTTTCGCACAAATCCGTGCGCGGGTGTTAAAAAGAGCAGCATCGGCATGCTTAGCACGTCGTTTGGTAGAAATCCACGTGCGCGTTCTGCCAAAAGCACCATTTGCATGCACAGCTTGTGGTTTTGCAGAAAACTTCATCCGCGTCTACCAAAAGATGCATGTGCATGCTTAAAACGCGTTTTCGCACAAATCCGTGCGCGGGTGCTAAAAAGAGCAGCATCGGCATGCTTAGCACGTCGTTTGGTAGAAATCCACGTGCCCGTTCTGCCAAAAGCACCATTTGCATGCACATCTTCTGGTTTTGCCGAAAACTTCATCCGCGTCTACCAAAAGATGCATGTGCATGCTTAAAACGCGTTTTCGCACAAATCCGTGCGCGGGTGCTAAAAAGAGCAGCATCGGCATGCTTAGCACGTCGTTTGGTAGAAATCCACGTGCGCGTTCTGCCAAAAGCACCATTTGCATGCACATCTTGTGGTTTTGCAGAAAACTTCATCCGCGTCTACCAAAAGATGCATGTGCATGCTTAAAACGCGTTTTCGCACAAATCCGTGCGCGGGTGCTAAAAAGAGCAGCATCGGCATGCTTAGCACGTCGTCTGGTAGAAATCCACGTGCGCGTTCTGCCAAAAGCACCATTTGCATGCACATCTTGTGGTTTTGCAGAAAACTTCATCCGCGTCTACCAAAAGATGCATGTGCATGCTTAAAACGCGTTTTCGCACAAATCCGTGCGCGGGTGCTAAAAAGAGCAGCATCGGCATGCTTAGCACGTCGTTTGGTAGAAATCCATGTGCGCGTTCTGCCAAAAGCACCATTTGCATGCACATCTTGTGGTTTTGCAGAAAACTTCATCCGCGTCTACCAAAAGATGCATGTGCATGCTTAAAACGCGTTTTCGCACAAATCCGTGCGCGGGTGCTAAAAAGAGCAGCATCGGCATGCTTAGCACGTCGTTTGGTAGAAATCCACGTGCGCGTTCTGCAAAAAGCACCATTTGCATGCACATCTTGTGGTTTTGCAGAAAACTTCACCCGCGTCTACCAAAAGATGCATGTGCATGCTTAAAACGCGTTTTCGCACAAATGCGTGCGCGGGTGCTAAAAAGAGCAGCATCGGCATGCTTAGCACGTCGTTTGGTAGAAATCCACGTGCGCGTTCTGCAAAAAGCACCATTTGCATGCACATCTTGTGGTTTTGCAGAAAACTTCATCCGCGTCTACCAAAAGATGCATGTGCATGCTTAAAACGCGTTTTCGCACAAATGCGTGCGCGGGTGCTAAAAAGAGCAGCATCGGCATGCTTAGCACGTCGTTTGGTAGAATCCACGTGCGCGTTCTGCCAAAAGCACCATTTGCATGCACATCTTGTGGTTTCGCAGAAAACTTCATCCGCGTCTACCAAAAGATGCATGTGCATGCTTAAAACGCGTTTTCGCACAAATCCGTGCGCGGGTGCTAAAAAGAGCAGCATCGGCATGCTTAGCACGTCGTTTGGTAGAAATCCACGTGCGCGTTCTGCCAAAAGCACCATTTGCATGCACATCTTGTGGTTTTGCAGAAAACTTCATCCGCGTCTACCAAAAGATGCATGTGCATGCTTAAAACGCGTTTTCGCACAAATCCGTGCGCGGGTGCTAAAAAGAGCAGCATCGGCATGCTTAGCACGTCGTTTGGTAGAAATCCACGTGCGCGTTCTGCCAAAAGCACCATTGGCATGCACATCTTGTGGTTTTGCAGAAAACTTCAACCGCGTCTATCAAAAGATGCATGTGCATGCTTAAAACGCGTTTTCGCACAAATCCGTGCGCGGGTGTTAAAAAGAGCAGCATCGGCATGCTTAGCACGTCGTTTGGTAGAAATCCACGTGCGCGTTCTGCCAAAAGCACCATTTGCATGCACAGCTTGTGGTTTTGCAGAAAACTTCATCCGCGTCTACCAAAAGATGCATGTGCATGCTTAAAACGCGTTTTCGCACAAATCCGTGCGCGGGTGCTAAAAAGAGCAGCATCGGCATGCTTAGCACGTCGTTTGGTAGAAATCCACGTGCGCGTTCTGCCAAAAGCACCATTTGCATGCACATCTTGTGGTTTTGCAGAAAACTTCATCCGCGTCTACCAAAAGATGCATGTGCATGCTTAAAACGCGTTTTCGCACAAATCCGTGCGCGGGTGCTAAAAAGAGCAGCATCGGCATGCTTAGCACGTCGTTTGGTAGAAATCCACGTGCGCGTTCTGCCAAAAGCACCATTTGCATGCACATCTTGTGGTTTTGCAGAAAACTTCATCCGCGTCTACCAAAAGATGCATGTGCATGCTTAAAACGCGTTTTCGCACAAATCCGTGCGCGGGTGCTAAAAAGAGCAGCATCGGCATGCTTAGCACGTCGTTTGGCAGAAATCCACGTGCGCGTTCTGCCAAAAGCACCATTTGCATGCACATCTTGTGGTTTTGCAGAAAACTTCATCCGCGTCTACCAAAAGATGCATGTGCATGCTTAAAACGCGTTTTCGCACAAATCCGTGCGCGGGTGCTAAAAAGAGCAGCATCGGCATGCTTAGCACGTCGTTTGGTAGAAATCCACGTGCGCGTTCTGCCAAAAGCACCATTTGCACGCACATCTTGTGGTTTTGCAGCAAACTTCATCCGCGTCTACCAAAAGATGCATGTGCATGCTTAAAACGCGTTTTCGCACAAATGCGTGCGCGGGTGCTAAAAAGAGCAGCATCGGCATGCTTAGCACGTCGTTTGGTATAAATCCACGTGCGCGCTCTGCCAAAAGCACCATTTGCATGCACATCTTGTGGTTTTGCAGAAAACTTCATCCGCGTCTACCAAAAGATGCATGTGCATGCTTAAAACGCGTTTTCGCACAAATCCGTGCGCGGGTGCTAAAAAGAGCAGCATCGGCATGCTTAGCACGTCGTTTGGTAGAAATCCACGTGCGCGTTCTGCCAAAAGCACCATTTGCATGCACATCTTGTGGTTTTGCAGAAAACTTCATCCGCGTCTACCAAAAGATGCATGTGCATGCTTAAAACGCGTTTTCGCACAAATCCGTGCGCGGGTGCTAAAAAGAGCAGCATCGGCATGCTTAGCACGTCGTTTGGTAGAAATCCACGTGCGCGTTCTGCCAAAAGCACCATTTGCATGCACATCTTGTGGTTTTGCAGAAAACTTCATCCGCGTCTACCAAAAGATGCATGTGCATGCTTAAAACGCGTTTTCGCACAAATCCGTGCGCGGGTGCTAAAAAGAGCAGCATCGGCATGCTTAGCACGTCGTTTGGTAGAAATCCACGTGCGCGTTCTGCCAAAAGCACCATTTGCATGCACATCTTGTGGTTTTGCAGAAAACTTCATCCGCGTCTACCAAAAGATGCATGTGCATGCTTAAAACACGTTTTCGCACAAATCCGTGCGCGGGTGCTAAAAAGAGCAGCATCGGCATGCTTAGCACGTCGTTTGGTAGAAATCCACGTGCGCGTTCTGCCAAAAGCACCATTTGCATGCACATCTTGTGGTTTTGCAGAAAACTTCATCCGCGTCTACCAAAAGATGCATGTGCATGCTTAAAACGCGTTTTCGCACAAATCCGTGCGCGGGTGCTAAAAAGAGCAGCATCGGCATGCTTAGCACGTCGTTTGGTAGAAATCCACGTGCGCGTTCTGCCAAAAGCACCATTTGCATGCACATCTTGTGGTTTTGCAGAAAACTTCATCCGCGTCTACCAAAAGATGCATGTGCATGCTTAAAACGCGTTTTCGCACAAATGCGTGCGCGGGTGCTAAAAAGAGCAGCATCGGCATGCTTAGCACGTCGTTTGGTAGAAATCCACGTGCGCGTTCTGCCTAAAGCACCATTTGTATGCACATCTTGTGGTTTTGCAGAAAACTTCATCCGCGTCTACCAAAAGATGCATGTGCATGCTTAAAACGCGTTTTCGCACAAATCCGTGCGCGGGTGCTTAAAAGAGCAGCATCGGCATGCTTAGCACGTCGTTTGGTAGAAATCCACGTGCGCGTTCTGCCAAAAGCACCATTTGCATGCACATCTTGTGGTTTTGCAGAAAACTTCATCCGCGTCTACCAAAAGATGCATGTGCATGCTTAAAACGCGTTTTCGCACAAATCCGTGCGCGGGTGCTAAAAAGAGCAGCATCGGCATGCTTAGCACGTCGTCTGGTAGAAATCCACGTGCGCGTTCTGCAAAAAGCACCATTTGCATGCACATCTTGTGGTTTTGCAGAAAACTTCATCCGCGTCTACCAAAAGATGCATGTGCATGCTTAAAACGCGTTTTCGCACAAATGCGTGCGCGGGTGCTAAAAAGAGCAGCATCGGCATGCTTAGCACGTCGTTTGGTAGAAATCCACGTGCGCGTTCTGCCAAAAGCACCATTTGCATGCACATATTGTGGTTTTGCAGAAAACTTCATCCGCGTCTACCAAAAGATGCATGTGCATGCTTAAAACGCGTTTTCGCACAAATCCGTGCGCGGGTGCTAAAAGGAGCAGCATCGGCATGCTTAGCACGTCGTTTGGTAGAAATCCACGTGCGCGTTCTGCCAAAAGCACCATTTGCATGCACATCTTGTGGTTTTGCAGAAAACTTCATCCGCGTCTACCAAAAGATGCATGTGCATGCTTAAAACGCGTTTTCGCACAAATCCGTGCGCGGGTGCTAAAAAGAGCAGCATCGGCATGCTTAGCACGTCGTTTGGTAGAAATCCACGTGCGCGTTCTGCCAAAAGCACCATTTGCATGCACATCTTGTGGTTTTGCAGAAAACTTCATCCGCGTCTACCAAAAGATGCATGTGCATGCTTAAAACGCGTTTTCGCACAAATCCGTGCGCGGGTGCTAAAAAGAGCAGCATCGGCATGCTTAGCACGTCGTTTGGTAGAAATCCACGTGCGCGTTCTGCCAAAAGCACCATTGGCATGCACATCTTGTGGTTTTGCAGAAAACTTCAACCGCGTCTACCAAAAGATGCATGTGCATGCTTAAAACGCGTTTTCGCACAAATCCGTGCGCGGGTGTTAAAAAGAGCAGCATCGGCATGCTTAGCACGTCGTTTGGTAGAAATCCACGTGCGCGTTCTGCCAAAAGCACCATTTGCATGCACAGCTTGTGGTTTTGCAGAAAACTTCATCCGCGTCTACCAAAAGATGCATGTGCATGCTTAAAACGCGTTTTCGCACAAATCCGTGCGCGGGTGCTAAAAAGAGCAGCATCGGCATGCTTAGCACGTCGTTTGGTAGAAATCCACGTGCCCGTTCTGCCAAAAGCACCATTTGCATGCACATCTTCTGGTTTTGCCGAAAACTTCATCCGCGTCTACCAAAAGATGCATGTGCATGCTTAAAACGCGTTTTCGCACAAATCCGTGCGCGGGTGCTAAAAAGAGCAGCATCGGCATGCTTAGCACGTCGTTTGGTAGAAATCCACGTGCGCGTTCTGCCAAAAGCACCATTTGCATGCACATCTTGTGGTTTTGCAGAAAACTTCATCCGCGTCTACCAAAAGATGCATGTGCATGCTTAAAACGCGTTTTCGCACAAATCCGTGCGCGGGTGCTAAAAAGAGCAGCATCGGCATGCTTAGCACGTCGTCTGGTAGAAATCCACGTGCGCGTTCTGCCAAAAGCACCATTTGCATGCACATCTTGTGGTTTTGCAGAAAACTTCATCCGCGTCTACCAAAAGATGCATGTGCATGCTTAAAACGCGTTTTCGCACAAATCCGTGCGCGGGTGCTAAAAAGAGCAGCATCGGCATGCTTAGCACGTCGTTTGGTAGAAATCCATGTGCGCGTTCTGCCAAAAGCACCATTTGCATGCACATCTTGTGGTTTTGCAGAAAACTTCATCCGCGTCTACCAAAAGATGCATGTGCATGCTTAAAACGCGTTTTCGCACAAATCCGTGCGCGGGTGCTAAAAAGAGCAGCATCGGCATGCTTAGCACGTCGTTTGGTAGAAATCCACGTGCGCGTTCTGCAAAAAGCACCATTTGCATGCACATCTTGTGGTTTTGCAGAAAACTTCACCCGCGTCTACCAAAAGATGCATGTGCATGCTTAAAACGCGTTTTCGCACAAATGCGTGCGCGGGTGCTAAAAAGAGCAGCATCGGCATGCTTAGCACGTCGTTTGGTAGAAATCCACGTGCGCGTTCTGCAAAAAGCACCATTTGCATGCACATCTTGTGGTTTTGCAGAAAACTTCATCCGCGTCTACCAAAAGATGCATGTGCATGCTTAAAACGCGTTTTCGCACAAATGCGTGCGCGGGTGCTAAAAAGAGCAGCATCGGCATGCTTAGCACGTCGTTTGGTAGAAATCCACGTGCGCGTTCTGCCAAAAGCACCATTTGCATGCACATCTTGTGGTTTCGCAGAAAACTTCATCCGCGTCTACCAAAAGATGCATGTGCATGCTTAAAACGCGTTTTCGCACAAATCCGTGCGCGGGTGCTAAAAAGAGCAGCATCGGCATGCTTAGCACGTCGTTTGGTAGAAATCCACGTGCGCGTTCTGCCAAAAGCACCATTTGCATGCACATCTTGTGGTTTTGCAGAAAACTTCATCCGCGTCTACCAAAAGATGCATGTGCATGCTTAAAACGCGTTTTCGCACAAATCCGTGCGCGGGTGCTAAAAAGAGCAGCATCGGCATGCTTAGCACGTCGTTTGGTAGAAATCCACGTGCGCGTTCTGCCAAAAGCACCATTGGCATGCACATCTTGTGGTTTTGCAGAAAACTTCAACCGCGTCTACCAAAAGATGCATGTGCATGCTTAAAACGCGTTTTCGCACAAATCCGTGCGCGGGTGTTAAAAAGAGCAGCATCGGCATGCTTAGCACGTCGTTTGGTAGAAATCCACGTGCGCGTTCTGCCAAAAGCACCATTTGCATGCACAGCTTGTGGTTTTGCAGAAAACTTCATCCGCGTCTACCAAAAGATGCATGTGCATGCTTAAAACGCGTTTTCGCACAAATCCGTGCGCGGGTGCTAAAAAGAGCAGCATCGGCATGCTTAGCACGTCGTTTGGTAGAAATCCACGTGCCCGTTCTGCCAAAAGCACCATTTGCATGCACATCTTCTGGTTTTGCCGAAAACTTCATCCGCGTCTACCAAAAGATGCATGTGCATGCTTAAAACGCGTTTTCGCACAAATCCGTGCGCGGGTGCTAAAAAGAGCAGCATCGGCATGCTTAGCACGTCGTTTGGTAGAAATCCACGTGCGCGTTCTGCCAAAAGCACCATTTGCATGCACATCTTGTGGTTTTGCAGAAAACTTCATCCGCGTCTACCAAAAGATGCATGTGCATGCTTAAAACGCGTTTTCGCACAAATCCGTGCGCGGGTGCTAAAAAGAGCAGCATCGGCATGCTTAGCACGTCGTCTGGTAGAAATCCACGTGCGCGTTCTGCCAAAAGCACCATTTGCATGCACATCTTGTGGTTTTGCAGAAAACTTCATCCGCGTCTACCAAAAGATGCATGTGCATGCTTAAAACGCGTTTTCGCACAAATCCGTGCGCGGGTGCTAAAAAGAGCAGCATCGGCATGCTTAGCACGTCGTTTGGTAGAAATCCATGTGCGCGTTCTGCCAAAAGCACCATTTGCATGCACATCTTGTGGTTTTGCAGAAAACTTCATCCGCGTCTACCAAAAGATGCATGTGCATGCTTAAAACGCGTTTTCGCACAAATCCGTGCGCGGGTGCTAAAAAGAGCAGCATCGGCATGCTTAGCACGTCGTTTGGTAGAAATCCACGTGCGCGTTCTGCAAAAAGCACCATTTGCATGCACATCTTGTGGTTTTGCAGAAAACTTCACCCGCGTCTACCAAAAGATGCATGTGCATGCTTAAAACGCGTTTTCGCACAAATGCGTGCGCGGGTGCTAAAAAGAGCAGCATCGGCATGCTTAGCACGTCGTTTGGTAGAAATCCACGTGCGCGTTCTGCAAAAAGCACCATTTGCATGCACATCTTGTGGTTTTGCAGAAAACTTCATCCGCGTCTACCAAAAGATGCATGTGCATGCTTAAAACGCGTTTTCGCACAAATGCGTGCGCGGGTGCTAAAAAGAGCAGCATCGGCATGCTTAGCACGTCGTTTGGTAGAAATCCACGTGCGCGTTCTGCCAAAAGCACCATTTGCATGCACATCTTGTGGTTTCGCAGAAAACTTCATCCGCGTCTACCAAAAGATGCATGTGCATGCTTAAAACGCGTTTTCGCACAAATGCGTGCGCGGGTGCTAAAAAGAGCAGCATCGGCATGCTTAGCACGTCGTTTGGTAGAAATCCAGGTGCGCGTTCTGCCAAAAGCACCATTTGCATGCACATCTTGTGGTTTTGCAGAAAACTTCATCCGCGTCTACCAAAAGACGCATGTGCATGCTTAAAACGCGTTTTCGCACAAATCCGTGCGCGGGTGCTAAAAAGAGCAGCATCGGCATGCTTAGCACGTCGTTTGGTAGAAATCCACGTGCGCGTTCTGCCAAAAGCACCATTTGCATGCACATGTTGTGGTTTTGCAGAAAACTTCATCCGCGTCTACCAAAAGATGCATGTGCATGCCTAAAACGTGTTTTCGCACAAATCCGTGCGCGGGTGCTAAAAAGAGCAGCATCGGCATGCTTAGCACGTCGTTTGGTAGAAATCCACGTGCGCGTTCTGCCAAAAGCACCATTTGCATGCACATCTTGTGGTTTTGCAGAAAACTTCATCCGCGTCTACCAAAAGATGCATGTGCATGCTTAAAACGCGTTTTCGCACAAATCCGTGCGCGGGTGCTAAAAAGAGCAGCATCGGCATGCTTAGCACGTCGTTTGGTAGAAATCCACGTGCGCGTTCTGCCAAAAGCACCATTTGCATGCACATCTTGTGGTTTTGCAGAAAACTTCATCCGCGTCTACCAAAAGATGCATGTGCATGCTTAAAACGCGTTTTCGCACAAATGCGTGCGCGGGTGCTAAAAAGAGCAGCATCGGCATGCTTAGCACGTCGTTTGGTAGAAATCCACGTGCGCTTTCTGCCAAAAGCACCATTTGCATGCACATCTTGTGGTTTTGCAGAAAACTTCATCCGCGTCTACCAAAAGATGCATGTGCATGCTTAAAACGCGTTTTCGCACAAATCCGTGCTCGGGTGCTAAAAAGAGCAGCATCGGCATGCTTAGCACGTCGTTTGGTAGAAATCCACGTGCGCGTTCTGCAAAAAGCACCATTTGCATGCACATCTTGTGGTTTTGCAGAAAACTTCATCCGCGTCTACCAAAAGATGCATGTGGATGCTTAAAACGCGTTTTCGCACAAATGCGTGCGCGGGTGCTAAAAAGAGTAGCATCGGCATGCTTAGCACGTCGTTTGGTAGAAATCCACGTGCGCGTTCTGCAAAAAGCACCATTTGCATGCACGTCTTGTGGTTTTGCAGAAAACTTCATCCGCGTCTACCAAAAGATGCATGTGCATGCTTAAAACGCGTTTTCGCACAAATGTCTGCGCGGGTGTTAAAAAGAGCAGCATCGGCATGCTTAGCACGTCGTTTGGTAGAAATCCACGTGCGCGTTCTGCCAAAAGCACCATTTGCATGCACATCTTAGGGTTTTGCAGAAAACTTCATCCGCGTCTACCAAATCATGCATGTGCATGCTTCAAACGCGTTTTCGCACAAATCCGTGCGCGGGTGCTAAAAAGAGCAGCATCGGCATGCTTAGCACGTCGTCTGGTAGAAATCCACGTGCGCTTTCTGCAAAAAGCACCATTTGCATGCACATATTGTGGTTTTGCAGAAAACTTCATCCGCGTCTACCAAAAGATGCATGTGCATGCTTAAAACGCGTTTTTGCACAAATCCGTGCGCGGGTGCTAAAAAGAGCAGCATCGGCATGCTTAGCACGTCGTTTGGTAGAAATCCACGTGCGCGTTCTGCCAAAAGCACCATTTGCATGCACATCTTGTGGTTTTGCAGAAAACTTCATCCGCGTCTACCAAAAGATGCATGTGCATGCTTAAAACGCGTTTTCGCACAAATCCGTGCGCGGGTGCTAAAAAGAGCAGCATCGGCATGCTTAGCACGTCGTTTGGTAGAAATCCACGTGCGTGTTCTGCAAAAAGCCCCATTTGCATGCACATCTTGTGGTTTTGCAGAAAACTTCACCCGCGTCTACCAAAAGATGCATGTGCATGCTTAAAACGCGTTTTCGCACAAATGCGTGCGCGGGTGCTAAAAAGAGCAGCATCGGCATGCTTAGGACGTCGTTTGGTAGAAATCCACGTGCGCGTTCTGCAAAAAGCACCATTTGCATGCACATCTTGTGGTTTTGCAGAAAACTTCATCCGCGTCTCCAAAAGATGCATGTGCATGCTTAAAACGCGTTTTCGCACAAATCCGTGCGCGGGTGCTAAAAAGAGCAGCATCGGCATGCTTAGCACGTCGTTTGGTAGAAATCCACGTGCGCGTTCTGCAAAAAGCACCATTTGCATGCACATCTTGTGGTTTTGCAGAAAACTTCACCCGCGTCTACCAAAAGATGCATGTGCATGCTTAAAACGCGTTTTCGCACAAATGCGTGCGCGGGTGCTAAAAAGAGCAGCATCGGCATGCTTAGCACGTCGTTTGGTAGAAATCCACGTGCGCGTTCTGCAAAAAGCACCATTTGCATGCACATCTTGTGGTTTTGCAGAAAACTTCATCCGCGTCTACCAAAAGATGCATGTGCATGCTTAAAACGCGTTTTCGCACAAATGCGTGCGCGGGTGCTAAAAAGAGCAGCATCGGCATGCTTAGCACGTCGTTTGGTAGAAATCCACGTGCGCGTTCTGCCAAAAGCACCATTTGCATGCACATCTTGTGGTTTTGCAGAAAACTTCATCCGCGTCTACCAAAAGATGCATGTGCATGCTTAAAACGCGTTTTTGCACAAATCCGTGCGCGGGTGCTAAAAAGAGCAGCATCGGCATGCTTAGCACGTCGTTTGGTAGAAATCCACGTGCGCGTTCTGCAAAAAGCACCATTTGCATGCACATCTTGTGGTTTTGCAGAAAACTTCATCCGCGTCTACCAAAAGATGCATGTGCATGCTTAAAACGCGTTTTCGCACAAATGCGTGCGCGGGTGCTAAAAAGAGCAGCATCGGCATGCTTAGCACGTCGTTTGGTAGAAATCCACGTGCGCGTTCTGCCAAAAGCACCATTTGCATGCACATCTTGTGGTTTTGCAGAAAACTTCATCCGCGTCTACCAAAAGATGCATGTGCATGCTTAAAACGCGTTTTCGCACAAATGCGTGCGCGGGTGCTAAAAAGAGCAGCATCGGCATGCTTAGCACGTCGTTTGGTAGAAATCCACGTGCGCGTTCTGCCAAAAGCACCATTTGCATGCACATCTTGTGGTTTTGCAGAAAACTTCATCCGCGTCTACCAAAAGATGCATGTGCATGCTTAAAACGCGTTTTTGCACAAATCCGTGCGCGGGTGCTAAAAAGAGCAGCATCGGCATGCTTAGCACGTCGTTTGGTAGAAATCCACGTGCGCGTTCTGCAAAAAGCACCATTTGCATGCACATCTTGTGGTTTTGCAGAAAACTTCATCCGCGTCTACCAAAAGATGCATGTGCATGCTTAAAACGCGTTTTCGCACAAATGCGTGCGCGGGTGCTAAAAAGAGCAGCATCGGCATGCTTAGCACGTCGTTTGGTAGAAATCCACGTGCGCGTTCTGCCAAAAGCACCATTTGCATGCACATCTTGTGGTTTTGCAGAAAACTTCATCCGCGTCTACCAAAAGATGCATGTGCATGCTTAAAACGCGTTTTCGCACAAATGCGTGCGCGGGTGCTAAAAAGAGCAGCATCGGCATGCTTAGCACGTCGTTTGGTAGAAATCCACGTGCGCGTTCTGCCAAAAGCACCATTTGCATGCACATCTTGTGGTTTTGCAGAAAACTTCATCCGCGTCTACCAAAAGATGCATGTGCATGCTTAAAACGCGTTTTCGCACAAATCCGTGCGCGGGTGCTAAAAAGAGCAGCATCGGCATGCTTAGCACGTCGTTTGGTAGAAATCCACGTGCGCGTTCTGCCAAAAGCACCATTTGCATGCACATCTTGTGGTTTTGCAGAAAACTTCATCCGCGTCTACCAAAAGATGCATGTGCATGCTTAAAACGCGTTTTCGCACAAATCCGTGCGCGGGTGCTAAAAAGAGCAGCATCGGCATGCTTAGCACGTCGTTTGGCAGAAATCCACGTGCGCGTTCTGCCAAAAGCACCATTTGCATGCACATCTTGTGGTTTTGCAGAAAACTTCATCCGCGTCTACCAAAAGATGCATGTGCATGCTTAAAACGCGTTTTCGCACAAATCCGTGCGCGGGTGCTAAAAAGAGCAGCATCGGCATGCTTAGCACGTCGTTTGGTAGAAATCCACGTGCGCGTTCTGCCAAAAGCACCATTTGCACGCACATCTTGTGGTTTTGCAGCAAACTTCATCCGCGTCTACCAAAAGATGCATGTGCATGCTTAAAACGCGTTTTCGCACAAATGCGTGCGCGGGTGCTAAAAAGAGCAGCATCGGCATGCTTAGCACGTCGTTTGGTAGAAATCCACGTGCGCGCTCTGCCAAAAGCACCATTTGCATGCACATCTTGTGGTTTTGCAGAAAACTTCATCCGCGTCTACCAAAAGATGCATGTGCATGCTTAAAACGCGTTTTCGCACAAATCCGTGCGCGGGTGCTAAAAAGAGCAGCATCGGCATGCTTAGCACGTCGTTTGGTAGAAATCCACGTGCGCGTTCTGCCAAAAGCACCATTTGCATGCACATCTTGTGGTTTTGCAGAAAACTTCATCCGCGTCTACCAAAAGATGCATGTGCATGCTTAAAACGCGTTTTCGCACAAATCCGTGCGCGGGTGCTAAAAAGAGCAGCATCGGCATGCTTAGCACGTCGTTTGGTAGAAATCCACGTGCGCGTTCTGCCAAAAGCACCATTTGCATGCACATCTTGTGGTTTTGCAGAAAACTTCATCCGCGTCTACCAAAAGATGCATGTGCATGCTTAAAACGCGTTTTCGCACAAATCCGTGCGCGGGTGCTAAAAAGAGCAGCATCGGCATGCTTAGCACGTCGTTTGGTAGAAATCCACGTGCGCGTTCTGCCAAAAGCACCATTTGCATGCACATCTTGTGGTTTTGCAGAAAACTTCATCCGCGTCTACCAAAAGATGCATGTGCATGCTTAAAACACGTTTTCGCACAAATCCGTGCGCGGGTGCTAAAAAGAGCAGCATCGGCATGCTTAGCACGTCGTTTGGTAGAAATCCACGTGCGCGTTCTGCCAAAAGCACCATTTGCATGCACATCTTGTGGTTTTGCAGAAAACTTCATCCGCGTCTACCAAAAGATGCATGTGCATGCTTAAAACGCGTTTTCGCACAAATCCGTGCGCGGGTGCTAAAAAGAGCAGCATCGGCATGCTTAGCACGTCGTTTGGTAGAAATCCACGTGCGCGTTCTGCCAAAAGCACCATTTGCATGCACATCTTGTGGTTTTGCAGAAAACTTCATCCGCGTCTACCAAAAGATGCATGTGCATGCTTAAAACGCGTTTTCGCACAAATGCGTGCGCGGGTGCTAAAAAGAGCAGCATCGGCATGCTTAGCACGTCGTTTGGTAGAAATCCACGTGCGCGTTCTGCCTAAAGCACCATTTGTATGCACATCTTGTGGTTTTGCAGAAAACTTCATCCGCGTCTACCAAAAGATGCATGTGCATGCTTAAAACGCGTTTTCGCACAAATCCGTGCGCGGGTGCTTAAAAGAGCAGCATCGGCATGCTTAGCACGTCGTTTGGTAGAAATCCACGTGCGCGTTCTGCCAAAAGCACCATTTGCATGCACATCTTGTGGTTTTGCAGAAAACTTCATCCGCGTCTACCAAAAGATGCATGTGCATGCTTAAAACGCGTTTTCGCACAAATCCGTGCGCGGGTGCTAAAAAGAGCAGCATCGGCATGCTTAGCACGTCGTCTGGTAGAAATCCACGTGCGCGTTCTGCAAAAAGCACCATTTGCATGCACATCTTGTGGTTTTGCAGAAAACTTCATCCGCGTCTACCAAAAGATGCATGTGCATGCTTAAAACGCGTTTTCGCACAAATGCGTGCGCGGGTGCTAAAAAGAGCAGCATCGGCATGCTTAGCACGTCGTTTGGTAGAAATCCACGTGCGCGTTCTGCCAAAAGCACCATTTGCATGCACATATTGTGGTTTTGCAGAAAACTTCATCCGCGTCTACCAAAAGATGCATGTGCATGCTTAAAACGCGTTTTCGCACAAATCCGTGCGCGGGTGCTAAAAGGAGCAGCATCGGCATGCTTAGCACGTCGTTTGGTAGAAATCCACGTGCGCGTTCTGCCAAAAGCACCATTTGCATGCACATCTTGTGGTTTTGCAGAAAACTTCATCCGCGTCTACCAAAAGATGCATGTGCATGCTTAAAACGCGTTTTCGCACAAATCCGTGCGCGGGTGCTAAAAAGAGCAGCATCGGCATGCTTAGCACGTCGTTTGGTAGAAATCCACGTGCGCGTTCTGCCAAAAGCACCATTTGCATGCACATCTTGTGGTTTTGCAGAAAACTTCATCCGCGTCTACCAAAAGATGCATGTGCATGCTTAAAACGCGTTTTCGCACAAATCCGTGCGCGGGTGCTAAAAAGAGCAGCATCGGCATGCTTAGCACGTCGTTTGGTAGAAATCCACGTGCGCGTTCTGCCAAAAGCACCATTGGCATGCACATCTTGTGGTTTTGCAGAAAACTTCAACCGCGTCTACCAAAAGATGCATGTGCATGCTTAAAACGCGTTTTCGCACAAATCCGTGCGCGGGTGTTAAAAAGAGCAGCATCGGCATGCTTAGCACGTCGTTTGGTAGAAATCCACGTGCGCGTTCTGCCAAAAGCACCATTTGCATGCACAGCTTGTGGTTTTGCAGAAAACTTCATCCGCGTCTACCAAAAGATGCATGTGCATGCTTAAAACGCGTTTTCGCACAAATCCGTGCGCGGGTGCTAAAAAGAGCAGCATCGGCATGCTTAGCACGTCGTTTGGTAGAAATCCACGTGCCCGTTCTGCCAAAAGCACCATTTGCATGCACATCTTCTGGTTTTGCCGAAAACTTCATCCGCGTCTACCAAAAGATGCATGTGCATGCTTAAAACGCGTTTTCGCACAAATCCGTGCGCGGGTGCTAAAAAGAGCAGCATCGGCATGCTTAGCACGTCGTTTGGTAGAAATCCACGTGCGCGTTCTGCCAAAAGCACCATTTGCATGCACATCTTGTGGTTTTGCAGAAAACTTCATCCGCGTCTACCAAAACATGCATGTGCATGCTTAAAACGCGTTTTCGCACAAATCCGTGCGCGGGTGCTAAAAAGAGCAGCATCGGCATGCTTAGCACGTCGTCTGGTAGAAATCCACGTGCGCGTTCTGCCAAAAGCACCATTTGCATGCACATCTTGTGGTTTTGCAGAAAACTTCATCCGCGTCTACCAAAAGATGCATGTGCATGCTTAAAACGCGTTTTCGCACAAATCCGTGCGCGGGTGCTAAAAAGAGCAGCATCGGCATGCTTAGCACGTCGTTTGGTAGAAATCCATGTGCGCGTTCTGCCAAAAGCACCATTTGCATGCACATCTTGTGGTTTTGCAGAAAACTTCATCCGCGTCTACCAAAAGATGCATGTGCATGCTTAAAACGCGTTTTCGCACAAATCCGTGCGCGGGTGCTAAAAAGAGCAGCATCGGCATGCTTAGCACGTCGTTTGGTAGAAATCCACGTGCGCGTTCTGCAAAAAGCACCATTTGCATGCACATCTTGTGGTTTTGCAGAAAACTTCACCCGCGTCTACCAAAAGATGCATGTGCATGCTTAAAACGCGTTTTCGCACAAATGCGTGCGCGGGTGCTAAAAAGAGCAGCATCGGCATGCTTAGCACGTCGTTTGGTAGAAATCCACGTGCGCGTTCTGCAAAAAGCACCATTTGCATGCACATCTTGTGGTTTTGCAGAAAACTTCATCCGCGTCTACCAAAAGATGCATGTGCATGCTTAAAACGCGTTTTCGCACAAATGCGTGCGCGGGTGCTAAAAAGAGCAGCATCGGCATGCTTAGCACGTCGTTTGGTAGAAATCCACGTGCGCGTTCTGCCAAAAGCACCATTTGCATGCACATCTTGTGGTTTCGCAGAAAACTTCATCCGCGTCTACCAAAAGATGCATGTGCATGCTTAAAACGCGTTTTCGCACAAATCCGTGCGCGGGTGCTAAAAAGAGCAGCATCGGCATGCTTAGCACGTCGTTTGGTAGAAATCCACGTGCGCGTTCTGCCAAAAGCACCATTTGCATGCACATCTTGTGGTTTTGCAGAAAACTTCATCCGCGTCTACCAAAAGATGCATGTGCATGCTTAAAACGCGTTTTCGCACAAATCCGTGCGCGGGTGCTAAAAAGAGCAGCATCGGCATGCTTAGCACGTCGTTTGGTAGAAATCCACGTGCGCGTTCTGCCAAAAGCACCATTGGCATGCACATCTTGTGGTTTTGCAGAAAACTTCAACCGCGTCTACCAAAAGATGCATGTGCATGCTTAAAACGCGTTTTCGCACAAATCCGTGCGCGGGTGTTAAAAAGAGCAGCATCGGCATGCTTAGCACGTCGTTTGGTAGAAATCCACGTGCGCGTTCTGCCAAAAGCACCATTTGCATGCACAGCTTGTGGTTTTGCAGAAAACTTCATCCGCGTCTACCAAAAGATGCATGTGCATGCTTAAAACGCGTTTTCGCACAAATCCGTGCGCGGGTGCTAAAAAGAGCAGCATCGGCATGCTTAGCACGTCGTTTGGTAGAAATCCACGTGCCCGTTCTGCCAAAAGCACCATTTGCATGCACATCTTCTGGTTTTGCCGAAAACTTCATCCGCGTCTACCAAAAGATGCATGTGCATGCTTAAAACGCGTTTTCGCACAAATCCGTGCGCGGGTGCTAAAAAGAGCAGCATCGGCATGCTTAGCACGTCGTTTGGTAGAAATCCACGTGCGCGTTCTGCCAAAAGCACCATTTGCATGCACATCTTGTGGTTTTGCAGAAAACTTCATCCGCGTCTACCAAAAGATGCATGTGCATGCTTAAAACGCGTTTTCGCACAAATCCGTGCGCGGGTGCTAAAAAGAGCAGCATCGGCATGCTTAGCACGTCGTCTGGTAGAAATCCACGTGAGCGTTCTGCCAAAAGCACCATTTGCATGCACATCTTGTGGTTTTGCAGAAAACTTCATCCGCGTCTACCAAAAGATGCATGTGCATGCTTAAAACGCGTTTTCGCACAAATCCGTGCGCGGGTGCTAAAAAGAGCAGCATCGGCATGCTTAGCACGTCGTTTGGTAGAAATCCCATGTGCGCGTTCTGCCAAAAGCACCATTTGCATGCACATCTTGTGGTTTTGCAGAAAACTTCATCCGCGTCTACCAAAAGATGCATGTGCATGCTTAAAACGCGTTTTCGCACAAATCCGTGCGCGGGTGCTAAAAAGAGCAGCATCGGCATGCTTAGCACGTCGTTTGGTAGAAATCCACGTGCGCGTTCTGCAAAAAGCACCATTTGCATGCACATCTTGTGGTTTTGCAGAAAACTTCACCCGCGTCTACCAAAAGATGCATGTGCATGCTTAAAACGCGTTTTCGCACAAATGCGTGCGCGGGTGCTAAAAAGAGCAGCATCGGCATGCTTAGCACGTCGTTTGGTAGAAATCCACGTGCGCGTTCTGCAAAAAGCACCATTTGCATGCACATCTTGTGGTTTTGCAGAAAACTTCATCCGCGTCTACCAAAGATGCATGTGCATGCTTAAAACGCGTTTTCGCACAAATGCGTGCGCGGGTGCTAAAAAGAGCAGCATCGGCATGCTTAGCACGTCGTTTGGTAGAAATCCACGTGCGCGTTCTGCCAAAAGCACCATTTGCATGCACATCTTGTGGTTTCGCAGAAAACTTCATCCGCGTCTACCAAAAGATGCATGTGCATGCTTAAAACGCGTTTTTTCGCACAAATGCGTGCGCGGGTGCTAAAAAGAGCAGCATCGGCATGCTTAGCACGTCGTTTGGTAGAAATCCAGGTGCGCGTTCTGCCAAAAGCACCATTTGCATGCACATCTTGTGGTTTTGCAGAAAACTTCATCCGCGTCTACCAAAAGATGCATGTGCATGCTTAAAACGCGTTTTCCGCACAAATCCGTGCGCGGGTGCTAAAAAGAGCAGCATCGGCATGCTTAGCACGTCGTTTGGTAGAAATCCACGTGCGCGTTCTGCCAAAAGCACCATTTGCATGCACATGTTGTGGTTTTGCAGAAAACTTCATCCGCGTCTACCAAAAGATGCATGTGCATGCCTAAAACGTGTTTTCGCACAAATCCGTGCGCGGGTGCTAAAAAGAGCAGCATCGGCATGCTTAGCACGTCGTTTGGTAGAAATCCACGTGCGCGTTCTGCCAAAAGCACCATTTGCATGCACATCTTGTGGTTTTGCAGAAAACCTTCATCCGCGTCTACCAAAAGATGCATGTGCATGCTTAAAACGCGTTTTCCGCACAAATCCGTGCGCGGGTGCTAAAAAAGAGCAGCATCGGCATGCTTAGCACGTCGTTTGGTAGAAATCCACGTGCGCGTTCTGCCAAAAGCACCATTTGCATGCACATCTTGTGGTTTTGCAGAAAACTTCATCCGCGTCTACCAAAAGATGCATGTGCATGCTTAAAACGCGTTTTCGCACAAATGCGTGCGCGGGTGCTAAAAAGAGCAGCATCGGCATGCTTAGCACGTCGTTTGGTAGAAATCCACGTGCGCTTTCTGCCAAAAGCACCATTTGCATGCACATCTTGTGGTTTTGCAGAAAACTTCATCCGCGTCTACCAAAAGATGCATGTGCATGCTTAAAACGCGTTTTCGCACAAATCCGTGCTCGGGTGCTAAAAAGAGCAGCATCGGCATGCTTAGCACGTCGTTTGGTAGAAATCCACGTGCGCGTTCTGCAAAAAGCACCATTTGCATGCACATCTTGTGGTTTTGCAGAAAACTTCATCCGCGTCTACCAAAAGATGCATGTGGATGCTTAAAACGCGTTTTCGCACAAATGCGTGCGCGGGTGCTAAAAAGAGTAGCATCGGCATGCTTAGCACGTCGTTTGGTAGAAATCCACGTGCGCGTTCTGCAAAAAGCACCATTTGCATGCACGTCTTGTGGTTTTGCAGAAAACTTCATCCGC
>NW_027315271.1:0-44605 GCF_023375885.2 Dermacentor andersoni | reverse complement strand
GTCGACGACTTCGGACGCTCGCTCCGTTCGCCATGGCCAGGACCAAGCAAACCGCCCGTAAGAGCACCGGTGGGAAGGCTCCGCGTAAGCAGCTTGCTACCAAGGCTGCTCGCAAGAGTGCACCTGCCACAGGTGGGGTTAAGAAACCGCATCGGTACAGGCCTGGGACCGTGGCCCTTCGTGAAATTCGCCGCTACCAGAAGTCGACCGAACTTCTCATCCGCAAGCTGCCGTTCCAGCGCTTGGTGAGGGAAATCGCTCAGGATTTCAAGACCGACCTCCGATTCCAGAGTTCGGCTGTGATGGCCCTTCAGGAGGCCAGCGAGGCCTACCTGGTCGGTCTCTTCGAGGACACCAACCTGTGCGCCATCCACGCCAAGCGCGTTACCATCATGCCGAAGGACATCCAGCTGGCCCGGCGCATCCGTGGCGAGCGCGCCTAAGTTCGGTTCGGCCGCTGTCTGCGCCGCAGCCTCGGTCAGGCAAGCAACACAAAACGGTCCTTCTCAGGACCACCTACATGTTTGCTTCGGCCACGGGAGCACGCGAGACCACGTACTCCAACCGTACCCTCTCGGTCTGTCTGTTTTGTTGTTATTTTTTATTATCAATATTTTTTCTCTGTGTGTGTGTCTGTGGTGAGCTGCCGGTGCGAGGTGGGTGCCTCGTTTCGGATGCATATGGTAAGTATTGCGCGCGCTCGAGCAAGACGAGAGAGAGGAAAAAAAAAAAGAAACAAAATGCGCGTTCGTTGCAAAACGGTTCGCGCATTCATGCGAAGAAGCCGCGCACGAAGACGAAATTAATGCGGCCGATGTTGCGTGCAAGCTTTTGTGTATTGGTATGCCATGCATGCGTTTGTTCACGTTCCTCATGCATACCTGCCTGGCTCATAAGTGCATGCTGGTTGCGGATATGGGCCATTTTTTGTTTGTTTTCAAGGGCCCGATCGCCTATCACATTCCACTACGCGAATCGTACGCTACTTGCAGTGAGGCTCGTCCCTGTGCGCCCCCGGACACCCTGAAGCTCGCTTTCTATCTACATTCGTGCACTGACATGCCAGCTAGCTAGCAGCAGCGTCAGTTCAACAGGCACGGTTGCGCTAATTCAAACAGAGGGGAAACGGGCGCAGAGAACGGGATTGCCAAGCAAAACCCTGCCGTCACACGCATTTCGGTGGTCCTGACAAGGACCGTTGGGTTGTGCGACGAGCGCGACTGTAGTCCGGCGGCTGGGAGCTGCTCGCTTACGCCTTCTTCTCGGTCTTCTTTGGGAGAAGCACAGCTTGGATGTTGGGCAAGACGCCGCCCTGCGCGATCGTCACGCCGGAGAGCAGCTTGTTCAGCTCCTCGTCGTTGCGGATGGCGAGCTGCAGGTGGCGGGGGATGATCCTGGTCTTCTTGTTGTCACGAGCCGCGTTGCCAGCGAGCTCGAGCACTTCGGCAGCCAGGTACTCGAGGACGGCCGCGAGGTAGACGGGAGCGCCCGCTCCGACGCGCTCGGCGTAGTTTCCCTTGCGCAGGAGACGGTGGATACGGCCCACGGGGAACTGGAGACCCGCGCGGCTGGAACGCGTCTTGCTCTTGCCCTTCGCCTTGCCGCCTTTGCCGCGTCCGGACATGCTGGTGCTGCTGATGCGTAGAGTGAGACAGAGAAACGCACGACTGACGCAGTCGCGATCTGTGAGCGATTTGAGCCGTGCTCGTAGTGCCTTCGCCGCTGTCGCCGCCGCCGGTCCCAAAGGAAAGCGCGAGGGAAAGGGAGAGAGGCCGCGCGGACCAATGGCGCGCGCGGATATGCGAGGGTCGCGTGAACACCACCCTCCCGCGATAAAAACGGGGCGCGCGCGACCGGTCGCGCGTATTCCGATCTCGTTTGCTCGGCTACTCACAACGGTGCGATGCCTCCCCAGCCCAGCGGTAAGGCCGTGAAGAAGGCCGGCAAGGCGCAGAAGAACGTGCGCGCCACCGACAAGAAGAAGAAGAAGCGCCGCAGGAAGGAGAGCTTCTCCATCTATATCTACAAGGTGCTGAAGCAGGTGCACCCGGACACTGGAGTCTCCAGCAAGGCCATGTCTATCATGAACAGCTTCGTGAACGACATCTTCGAGCGTATCGCCGCGGAGTCGTCCCGTCTGGCTCACTACAACAAGCGCTCGACCATCACGAGCCGGGAGATCCAGACTGCCGTGCGTCTGCTGTTGCCCGGCGAGCTGGCCAAACACGCCGTGTCCGAGGGCACCAAAGCCGTCACCAAGTACACCAGCTCCAAGTAGGCGACCGAGCGCTCGTCCGCCCAGCCCACACCCAACGGCTCTTCTCAGAGCCACCCAAAGTGTCTGCATTGGCATTGGGATGTAGTGAGAATCTCGACGATTCCGTCCGTTCCCTCTGTTCGACGCTTCCTCGTTTAGAAAAAAAACCCGACGCGCGCTGTCGGACAACGCGTTCTCATTGCGACAGCGCGTGTGCTAAAAGTTTCGTAGCAGAAACGCACAGAACGCCAGGCGCTCAGCACAACAACACAAACAAAGCGAGTATAGGGCGCGTGAGCCGACTCCGCGCGAGCGGCCACGTTCGCCTGCACTAATTGCCACGGCGCGTGTTTCGCACACCTAGGCTGATGAGGCGGTCGTTGCTGCACATTTACTTAATTCTGATGTAGCGTAAGTTTTAAAAGCAGGCAGCCCTCGTCCGTTTTTTCACATTTTATTTCTTATTTTCGGTCGACGCGCATTTGCGGGTCCCGAGGTGTGCCTCTATGGCTGCTAGAACTAATGTCGTCGGTCGCTGCGTGTGCTAGAATGCCCACTCGGCGGCCGGCCGCACGTATAGAGCAGTGCTCCGGACTGAAATTTAGAGCCGCGTGCTGTCAGCGCCGCATCGCTGTAGCAGTGGCTGGCGAGCGGAAATGCGTTAGCACGTTCACGAAGCAGCAGCGCGTAAGGGAAATTTTACGCTGTTATTACAAATGTAGTGGTAATTTGAAGTGGAAAAAGGAGAGATGCGCGCGGCTCTCCGCATACTGCATAGCGGTTGCGCGCGCGTCCTGCGTAGCTGCCTTCGTACGGGCTGGGCGCGATGGGAGAGGGAGGAGGTCGGAGCGCCGCCAGCACTGCCCTCGCTCTCTTCCGTCCCCTAGAATGCTGAATTTGGCTCGCGCGCGCGTCTTAGGCTGATTTCGCTGACGCTATCTGCGAGGCTACGTAAGCTATCGCGACGAAATTTGACGGTCGTGTGGGCACCAGTCAGCGGTGCCTGCGTGCGAAATTTGAAACGCCTGAGGCGAGCGGAGCATGAGCGCGCCCTGTTTTGCGACTAGTGATCAAGCGAACCGTGTTGGCGTGGCTGAGTTTGAAGTTGTGCGCGCGGTGTGCTTTGCGGCAATGACCAGGGTGCACTTGCAAGCGTAGCCGAGCTAACGGTGAATAGAACGAGTAATCACAATTATGAGAACACAATAAACTTGTTCCTGGGGCGCGACACGAGCAGTGAGTGCGTGCAACATACCACAATAACATTGTTGACACGTTTGTTTTTCCCTTGGCGAGTTGAGCAAAATAAGAAGGGAGGCTGGTTGAACATCAGCCTACGTTGCAGTGTGGAATGCCCAAAAAGAGACAACATAAGAAAAACAAAAGTAAACTCTGCGATTGTGTTGCGAGGCCACTTGTCTTGAACTCAGTGCGTGGCCTAAGCAGGGCTCAGTGCAGCAACCAGCGACTCACTCGCGAAGAGAGGCCGCGCTGCCCGGGAGCCAATCGGCGCGCGTTCATCCTCCTCGCCCTCTTTTTTGCGGCGCGGCTTCGTCGCTCAGTCGCGGCGCAAGGACGCGGCATTCGCTTTCCTGACTCGCTCCGAAGCAGCAGCAACAGCCGAGATGTCTGGACGTGGCAAGGGCGGCAAGGGGCTCGGCAAGGGTGGCGCGAAGCGTCATCGTAAGGTGTTGCGTGACAACATCCAAGGCATCACCAAGCCTGCCATCCGTCGCCTCGCTCGCCGTGGCGGTGTCAAGCGTATCTCCGGCCTGATCTACGAGGAGACACGCGGTGTGCTCAAGGTGTTCCTCGAGAACGTGATTCGGGACGCCGTCACCTACACTGAGCACGCCAAGCGCAAGACCGTGACCGCCATGGACGTTGTGTATGCCCTCAAGCGTCAGGGCCGCACCCTCTACGGTTTCGGAGGCTAAGCAGCGCGCGTGCGCGACGTCGTCTGCAAGCAGCGCATCAGCTCCTCTGAAGAACCCAACAGCCCTCTTCAGGGCTACCCACTTGGTGCTTCGGCAGTGAAGCGCAGGATTTGCGATCTCCTGCTCCGTTAACCCTCTTTTGCACGCCATTATCTCGCGTTCGGCCGTACGAGACACGCGCGGTGAACTTGGTCAGGTGAGCGAGCGCAACCGCGTGTATTCATAAGGCGTGGTAGCATAGTTTTTCGCCCTCGCAAGGCGAGCTCTGCTCGATTGCATTTGCGCTCGCCACTGCGTGTTGTGTTGCTGCCATTTCGCCCGCCCTCAGCGTGTCCTAGTTGCGACGTGCCGGTCGTTCGTGCAGCTCAGTTGTCGCCTTTGGTTGGACCCTTGTTGAGCCAGCCAGAGTGGCATGATGATTAAAAGAAAGGTAATCGTAAGCTCGTCGATGCGCATTTTGTCGCTTTGAAGTGGCTCGCTTCTTCTACTCCCTTGGAGAAGAGTATGAGCCGGGCGGCAGCACTCGGTTACATACGCCGAGCGTGGCGGTCAGCGGGCACACTTAAGTTAAGTAAGGCCCCATATTTCACAGCAATAGCTCGTGTGGATATGCAACGAAGCAAAGCACGAGGAAAATATTGCCCGGCACGGGCCAGTGTGTAACAGCTGAAAGCGAGTTTTCTACAGACAGCAGTTATTTGTTCTCTCCAGTGCAAGCGTTAAATGAGCGAGCCTGAGCTGCATTCTGAGCTGCATTCGCACGGCTTCGTTGGTTTGCGTCGGAGAAACAATAATGTGCCAGTCCTCTTGGCCTACGAGCTGAGCGCCCGTCGTGTCCCTCGTCTAGCCTTGTGGTTGTTGCATGCGCGATGGGCGGCCGTGGACTGCCACCGTGCGATTCACAATTGCGTAACTCTTTTGAGCGACGCAAATGAATGGAAAGGTGAGGAGATTAGCTAGGTAGCTGTCGCTAGAACCGGGCTCACTGCGTTGTATTCAAGTGGACGAGGGTGCGCGCGGTAGACACCGAGGGGCGTGCTGTTTTCATTGGTGCTGTTGTCTGTAATACTCGTGCACAGGGGGATTTCTTATGCGCGCGCTATAGGTGATAAGCAGTTGGTTCGAGGTCAATGTGGTTCTTGCAAGCCAATGCACCCCCGAGTCGCCCAAAACAAGAGGAAAATAAAATACAGGAGCAGAGCGGTGAAGTGTGCTTGCCTAGACAGAAATATGCTTTCACAGTGCAGGCTCATTTTCTCTCGTTATTTGTATACGACTCGCTCTTTCGTCATGCGTGCGCGTAGGTGATGCTGGGCGACCTTGTTCGCGCCATATACTTAGATCGGTAAGGAAGCGGGCGCTGGACATGCGCTGCGTTTAAAGAAAACAAACTTTTTCGAGCAACGTATTTGTGCATGCCAAGCGGGAGACGAGCGGCCGCCCGCTTGGCGATTTGAGCGGTGCATCGCGTATTTGTCGAACTCTTCGCCGCCAGATGGAGCCTCCTGTCCTACGTGTGAACATTTGTCCTTTTGGCAGTTTGTGCCACGCGTATTTATGCGCTGTAAGGCGGTTGCGTAATGTCATTGCGTGGAAGCGCCAAAGTGCACAAGACTACCTCTTGCCGCTGCATCCCTGGAAAATCGTAAATGTGAAAGCTGCTGTACAGAAAGATTCCGAATTTGAACCGGCTGCTCCCTCACTCATGTCGCATGTATTGGCACGCGAAGGTAAGAGAAACTGACACGCGCCGGCCGTCGCCATCGCACGGATTTCGCATTCGTGTTGCGTTTAATGAAAGCCAAGCTCGCGCCAATTATTTTACATTTCTCCCACGAAGCCGCCGGGAAATGTGTGCGCCTATGGCCTTGACGTATAGCAAAGCGAGATGATGGCTCAACAGGTAAACAAATGGGGAAGGAGCAGCCGGAGAAAATGTACGGGCCGCTTACTTTGAAGAAACTCGGCACTTTTGGTTATTTCTTTTCTCTTGTTTATGTATGGATTGCTACTGTGAACTCACTGGCATGTGCGTGCAAAGGGAATAGCCGAGGACGAAGCAAGGCGTACACAGTGCGCAATGAGGTCATACGGGTCGTGCGTGTAGCTCGGAGGTGAACTCCAAGTAATGCATCGGAACACACCCAAGAGAAAACAACGGGTTGTCACGAGAGAACTAATGCAGCCATGTAAACGAAGCTTGTTGCATGTGAGAAAAACGTGTGGTGGTGCGGTGACGTTTCTTTTTTTCCTTCCATAATGCACGAGTACTGGCAGGTTAAGAAGTACAAAGTTTCATATCTCAACAATACAAATCGGTACCGCGATCGTGTGAATTGCACACAACAACTAACGCAAGTTCTGTCTAAAAATTTTCATCCCATCGAAAACGCCTCTCATGTCTATGAAGGTATTGTAAAAGTCATACTCACGCATGAATGGTATATCTTATCGAGGCGTATAAATTGTGTTCCCTTTATACATATCGCCTTGTGCAATTAACAGAATTTCCAAATCCGGTTCCATTGCTGCGCGACGGAGCTTTAAAGCGCACACTTGAACTGCTCTTTTTTTTTTTTCCTCTCTTCCATTTCACAGTTTTCCACAATCACTGAGAATAATTAAAAAAATGAGGAAGAGCTCGGCATCAGTTGAAAATTGCGCTGTTGCAGGCGCGCGATTTGAACGTTTTCTTTTACACGCAATTAGGCGCACCAAATTCGGTGCGTTAGTTGGCGAGGAAATAGATTTCTGCCGGCGGCTGCCGAGCTGGAGCTTCGCTATAACATGACAACAACGCCGTCGATCCTGTGGCGAAGTTGCGTGCGGGAATGCAATCGAAAAAGCTAGCTGACGAAATGTACGCTCTGTATAGAGCAAAGTGTTGCGTTTGATGATTGTTTGTCAAAACCTTGCAAGTGCGAAAACTGTGTACCGAATACGTGGCACGCGGAAGCCGTGCTTGGGGTCGCGCCTGCGAAGCGTTGGTTGATGCTCCTAACGTGTCTCCTAACGCGCGTTCAACACCTGTCAATATTGTATTCCAAATTCGCTCTTAGAGCGGAAGTACATCGTTTTCTCTGTAACTCTGAAGTGGTGCTGGTAGACCATACGTAAGTTTGTCGTTAATCTTGCGATGCGAATGCGGGCCTCGCGTTCTTCAATGCGTGGACGGGAAAGTGTGGTACTGGCATGTCTGCATATGCGAGAGGGTTTGCTGCCGAGTGCGGCCACACCACGATGTAGTTGCCCCTCGAGAAGGCACCGTGGCGCGCACTTGTAGTTCGTGAAACGAGCAGCAGCATGATCAAAGCAATGCAGTGAACAAGCAATAATGTAGCCTAAACATGCACACCCATCTCCGTCGCGCGCAGATCGCGATAACAGCTCCCATGGCGTTGGGCGTGGAGCGCTAACCACTGTCGAGATTAGTGGTGTGGTCTCACACTCGGCACTGGCAATTCACGACGCGCGGCGGTATAAGCGAGATTGTGGTGTTGGCTGAAACGAAAGAGAACAGCGCAGCATGCTGTCGTGTTTTAAACTCAATTAAACCGCCTGCGAATGTGCTTTCCTTAGCCGCGAACAAGGCGCCCGCGCGGAAAAACGTGCCTCCTCCAGCATCCTGGCGAACGGCGGCGGGCGGGCGTGCGCCGCACCGCCCGAGACGGCTGCGCTGGCGCTGGCCAATCGGCGGGTGAGTTGGAGAGGAGAAGAGTAGTGCGGCGAAGCACGACGCGCGCGGCGCAGGGGTCATTTTCACTCCGGCAGTCGACGACTTCGGACGCTCGCTCCGTTCGCCATGGCCAGGACCAAGCAAACCGCCCGTAAGAGCACCGGTGGGAAGGCTCCGCGTAAGCAGCTTGCTACCAAGGCTGCTCGCAAGAGTGCACCTGCCACAGGTGGGGTTAAGAAACCGCATCGGTACAGGCCTGGGACCGTGGCCCTTCGTGAAATTCGCCGCTACCAGAAGTCGACCGAACTTCTCATCCGCAAGCTGCCGTTCCAGCGCTTGGTGAGGGAAATCGCTCAGGATTTCAAGACCGACCTCCGATTCCAGAGTTCGGCTGTGATGGCCCTTCAGGAGGCCAGCGAGGCCTACCTGGTCGGTCTCTTCGAGGACACCAACCTGTGCGCCATCCACGCCAAGCGCGTTACCATCATGCCGAAGGACATCCAGCTGGCCCGGCGCATCCGTGGCGAGCGCGCCTAAGTTCGGTTCGGCCGCTGTCTGCGCCGCAGCCTCGGTCAGGCAAGCAACACAAAACGGTCCTTCTCAGGACCACCTACATGTTTGCTTCGGCCACGGGAGCACGCGAGACCACGTACTCCAACCGTACCCTCTCGGTCTGTCTGTTTTGTTGTTATTTTTTATTATCAATATTTTTTCTCTGTGTGTGTGTCTGTGGTGAGCTGCCGGTGCGAGGTGGTGCCTCGTTTCGGATGCATATGGTAAGTATTGCGCGCGCTCGAGCAAGACGAGAGAGAGGAAAAAAAAAAAAGAAACAAAATGCGCGTTCGTTGCAAAACGGTTCGCGCATTCATGCGAAGAAGCCGCGCACGAAGACGAAATTAATGCGGCCGATGTTGCGTGCAAGCTTTTGTGTATTGGTATGCCATGCATGCGTTTGTTCACGTTCCTCATGCATACCTGCCTGGCTCATAAGTGCATGCTGGTTGCGGATATGGGCCATTTTTTGTTTGTTTTCAAGGGCCCGATCGCCTATCACATTCCACTACGCGAATCGTACGCTACTTGCAGTGAGGCTCGTCCCTGTGCGCCCCCGGACACCCTGAAGCTCGCTTTCTATCTACATTCGTGCACTGACATGCCAGCTAGCTAGCAGCAGCGTCAGTTCAACAGGCACGGTTGCGCTAATTCAAACAGAGGGAAACGGGCGCAGAGAACGGGATTGCCAAGCAAAACCCTGCCGTCACACGCATTTCGGTGGTCCTGACAAGGACCGTTGGGTTGTGCGACGAGCGCGACTGTAGTCCGGCGGCTGGGAGCTGCTCGCTTACGCCTTCTTCTCGGTCTTCTTTGGGAGAAGCACAGCTTGGATGTTGGGCAAGACGCCGCCCTGCGCGATCGTCACGCCGGAGAGCAGCTTGTTCAGCTCCTCGTCGTTGCGGATGGCGAGCTGCAGGTGGCGGGGGATGATCCTGGTCTTCTTGTTGTCACGAGCCGCGTTGCCAGCGAGCTCGAGCACTTCGGCAGCCAGGTACTCGAGGACGGCCGCGAGGTAGACGGGAGCGCCCGCTCCGACGCGCTCGGCGTAGTTTCCCTTGCGCAGGAGACGGTGGATACGGCCCACGGGGAACTGGAGACCCGCGCGGCTGGAACGCGTCTTGCTCTTGCCCTTCGCCTTGCCGCCTTTGCCGCGTCCGGACATGCTGGTGCTGCTGATGCGTAGAGTGAGACAGAGAAACGCACGACTGACGCAGTCGCGATCTGTGAGCGATTTGAGCCGTGCTCGTAGTGCCTTCGCCGCTGTCGCCGCCGCCGGTCCCAAAGGAAAGCGCGAGGGGAAAGGGAGAGAGGCCGCGCGGACCAATGGCGCGCGCGGATATGCGAGGGTCGCGTGAACACCACCCTCCCGCGATAAAAAACGGGGCGCGCGCGACCGGTCGCGCGTATTCCGATCTCGTTTGCTCGGCTACTCACAACGGTGCGATGCCTCCCCAGCCCAGCGGTAAGGCCGTGAAGAAGGCCGGCAAGGCGCAGAAGAACGTGCGCGCCACCGACAAGAAGAAGAAGAAGCGCCGCAGGAAGGAGAGCTTCTCCATCTATATCTACAAGGTGCTGAAGCAGGTGCACCCGGACACTGGAGTCTCCAGCAAGGCCATGTCTATCATGAACAGCTTCGTGAACGACATCTTCGAGCGTATCGCCGCGGAGTCGTCCCGTCTGGCTCACTACAACAAGCGCTCGACCATCACGAGCCGGGAGATCCAGACTGCCGTGCGTCTGCTGTTGCCCGGCGAGCTGGCCAAACACGCCGTGTCCGAGGGCACCAAAGCCGTCACCAAGTACACCAGCTCCAAGTAGGCGACCGAGCGCTCGTCCGCCCAGCCCACACCCAACGGCTCTTCTCAGAGCCACCCAAAGTGTCTGCATTGGCATTGGGATGTAGTGAGAATCTCGACGATTCCGTCCGTTCCCTCTGTTCGACGCTTCCTCGTTTAGAAAAAAAACCCGACGCGCGCTGTCGGACAACGCGTTCTCATTGCGACAGCGCGTGTGCTAAAAGTTTCGTAGCAGAAACGCACAGAACGCCAGGCGCTCAGCACAACAACACAAACAAAGCGAGTATAGGGCGCCGTGAGCCGACTCCGCGCGAGCGGCCACGTTCGCCTGCACTAATTGCCACGGCGCGTGTTTCGCACACCTAGGCTGATGAGGCGGTCGTTGCTGCACATTTACTTAATTCTGATGTAGCGTAAGTTTTAAAAGCAGGCAGCCCTCGTCCGTTTTTTCACATTTTATTTCTTATTTTCGGTCGACGCGCATTTGCGGGTCCCGAGGTGTGCCTCTATGGCTGCTAGAACTAATGTCGTCGGTCGCTGCGTGTGCTAGAATGCCCACTCGGCGGCCGGCCGCACGTATAGAGCAGTGCTCCGGACTGAAATTTAGAGCCGCGTGCTGTCAGCGCCGCATCGCTGTAGCAGTGGCTGGCGAGCGGAAATGCGTTAGCACGTTCACGAAGCAGCAGCGCGTAAGGGAAATTTTACGCTGTTATTACAAATGTAGTGGTAATTTGAAGTGGAAAAAGGAGAGATGCGCGCGGCTCTCCGCATACTGCATAGCGGTTGCGCGCGCGTCCTGCGTAGCTGCCTTCGTACGGGCTGGGCGCGATGGGAGAGGGAGGAGGTCGGAGCGCCGCCAGCACTGCCCTCGCTCTCTTCCGTCCCCTAGAATGCTGAATTTGGCTCGCGCGCGCGTCTTAGGCTGATTTCGCTGACGCTATCTGCGAGGCTACGTAAGCTATCGCGACGAAATTTGACGGTCGTGTGGGCACCAGTCAGCGGTGCCTGCGTGCGAAATTTGAAACGCCTGAGGCGAGCGGAGCATGAGCGCGCCCTGTTTTGCGACTAGTGATCAAGCGAACCGTGTTGGCGTGGCTGAGTTTGAAGTTGTGCGCGCGGTGTGCTTTGCGGCAATGACCAGGGTGCACTTGCAAGCGTAGCCGAGCTAACGGTGAATAGAACGAGTAATCACAATTATGAGAACACAATAAACTTGTTCCTGGGGCGCGACACGAGCAGTGAGTGCGTGCAACATACCACAATAACATTGTTGACACGTTTGTTTTTCCCTTGGCGAGTTGAGCAAAATAAGAAGGGAGGCTGGTTGAACATCAGCCTACGTTGCAGTGTGGAATGCCCAAAAAGAGACAACATAAGAAAAACAAAAGTAAACTCTGCGATTGTGTTGCGAGGCCACTTGTCTTGAACTCAGTGCGTGGCCTAAGCAGGGCTCAGTGCAGCAACCAGCGACTCACTCGCGAAGAGAGGCCGCGCTGCCCGGGAGCCAATCGGCGCGCGTTCATCCTCCTCGCCCTCTTTTTTGCGGCGCGGCTTCGTCGCTCAGTCGCGGCGCAAGGACGCGGCATTCGCTTTCCTGACTCGCTCCGAAGCAGCAGCAACAGCCGAGATGTCTGGACGTGGCAAGGGCGGCAAGGGGCTCGGCAAGGGTGGCGCGAAGCGTCATCGTAAGGTGTTGCGTGACAACATCCAAGGCATCACCAAGCCTGCCATCCGTCGCCTCGCTCGCCGTGGCGGTGTCAAGCGTATCTCCGGCCTGATCTACGAGGAGACACGCGGTGTGCTCAAGGTGTTCCTCGAGAACGTGATTCGGGACGCCGTCACCTACACTGAGCACGCCAAGCGCAAGACCGTGACCGCCATGGACGTTGTGTATGCCCTCAAGCGTCAGGGCCGCACCCTCTACGGTTTCGGAGGCTAAGCAGCGCGCGTGCGCGACGTCGTCTGCAAGCAGCGCATCAGCTCCTCTGAAGAACCCAACAGCCCTCTTCAGGGCTACCCACTTGGTGCTTCGGCAGTGATGCGCAGGATTTGCGATCTCCTGCTCCGTTAACCCTCTTTTGCACGCCATTATCTCGCGTTTCGGCCGTACGAGACACGCGCGGTGAACTTGGTCAGGTGAGCGAGCGCAACCGCGTGTATTCATAAGGCGTGGTAGCATAGTTTTTCGCCCTCGCAAGGCGAGCTCTGCTCGATTGCATTTGCGCTCGCCACTGCGTGTTGTGTTGCTGCCATTTCGCCCGCCCTCAGCGTGTCCTAGTTGCGACGTGCCGGTCGTTCGTGCAGCTCAGTTGTCGCCTTTGGTTGGACCCTTGTTGAGCCAGCCAGAGTGGCATGATGATTAAAAGAAAGGTAATCGTAAGCTCGTCGATGCGCATTTTGTCGCTTTGAAGTGGCTCGCTTCTTCTACTCCCTTGGAGAAGAGTATGAGCCGGGCGGCAGCACTCGGTTACATACGCCGAGCGTGGCGGTCAGCGGGCACACTTAAGTTAAGTAAGGCCCCATATTTCACAGCAATAGCTCGTGTGGATATGCAACGAAGCAAAGCACGAGGAAAATATTGCCCGGCACGGGCCAGTGTGTAACAGCTGAAAGCGAGTTTTCTACAGACAGCAGTTATTTGTTCTCTCCAGTGCAAGCGTTAAATGAGCGAGCCTGAGCTGCATTCTGAGCTGCATTCGCACGGCTTCGTTGGTTTGCGTCGGAGAAACAATAATGTGCCAGTCCTCTTGGCCTACGAGCTGAGCGCCCGTCGTGTCCCTCGTCTAGCCTTGTGGTTGTTGCATGCGCGATGGGCGGCCGTGGACTGCCACCGTGCGATTCACAATTGCGTAACTCTTTTGAGCGACGCAAATGAATGGAAAGGTGAGGAGATTAGCTAGGTAGCTGTCGCTAGAACCGGGCTCACTGCGTTGTATTCAAGTGGACGAGGGTGCGCGCGGTAGACACCGAGGGGCGTGCTGTTTTCATTGGTGCTGTTGTCTGTAATACTCGTGCACAGGGGGATTTCTTATGCGCGCGCTATAGGTGATAAGCAGTTCAATGTGGTTCTTGCAAGCCAATGCACCCCCGAGTCGCCCAAAACAAGAGGAAAATAAAATACAGGAGCAGAGCGGTGAAGTGTGCTTGCCTAGACAGAAATATGCTTTCACAGTGCAGGCTCATTTTCTCTCGTTATTTGTATACGACTCGCTCTTTCGTCATGCGTGCGCGTAGGTGATGCTGGGCGACCTTGTTCGCGCCATATACTTAGATCGGTAAGGAAGCGGGCGCTGGACATGCGCTGCGTTTAAAGAAAACAAACTTTTTCGAGCAACGTATTTGTGCATGCCAAGCGGGAGACGAGCGGCCGCCCGCTTGGCGATTTGAGCGGTGCATCGCGTATTTGTCGAACTCTTCGCCGCCAGATGGAGCCTCCTGTCCTACGTGTGAACATTTGTCCTTTTGGCAGTTTGTGCCACGCGTATTTATGCGCTGTAAGGCGGTTGCGTAATGTCATTGCGTGGAAGCGCCAAAGTGCACAAGACTACCTCTTGCCGCTGCATCCCTGGAAAATCGTAAATGTGAAAGCTGCTGTACAGAAAGATTCCGAATTTGAACCGGCTGCTCCCTCACTCATGTCGCATGTATTGGCACGCGAAGGTAAGAGAAACTGACACGCGCCGGCCGTCGCCATCGCACGGATTTCGCATTCGTGTTGCGTTTAATGAAAGCCAAGCTCGCGCCAATTATTTTACATTTCTCCCACGAAGCCGCCGGGAAATGTGTGCGCCTATGGCCTTGACGTATAGCAAAGCGAGATGATGGCTCAACAGGTAAACAAATGGGGAAGGAGCAGCCGGAGAAAATGTACGGGCCGCTTACTTTGAAGAAACTCGGCACTTTTGGTTATTTCTTTTCTCTTGTTTATGTATGGATTGCTACTGTGAACTCACTGGCATGTGCGTGCAAAGGGAATAGCCGAGGACGAAGCAAGGCGTACACAGTGCGCAATGAGGTCATACGGGTCGTGCGTGTAGCTCGGAGGTGAACTCCAAGTAATGCATCGGAACACACCCAAGAGAAAACAACGGGTTGTCACGAGAGAACTAATGCAGCCATGTAAACGAAGCTTGTTGCATGTGAGAAAAACGTGTGGTGGTGCGGTGACGTTTCTTTTTTTCCTTCCATAATGCACGAGTACTGGCAGGTTAAGAAGTACAAAGTTTCATATCTCAACAATACAAATCGGTACCGCGATCGTGTGAATTGCACACAACAACTAACGCAAGTTCTGTCTAAAAATTTTCATCCCATCGAAAACGCCTCTCATGTCTATGAAGGTATTGTAAAAGTCATACTCACGCATGAATGGTATATCTTATCGAGGCGTATAAATTGTGTTCCCTTTATACATATCGCCTTGTGCAATTAACAGAATTTCCAAATCCGGTTCCATTGCTGCGCGACGGAGCTTTAAAGCGCACACTTGAACTGCTCTTTTTTTTTTTCCTCTCTTCCATTTCACAGTTTTCCACAATCACTGAGAATAATTAAAAAAATGAGGAAGAGCTCGGCATCAGTTGAAAATTGCGCTGTTGCAGGCGCGCGATTTGAACGTTTTCTTTTACACGCAATTAGGCGCACCAAATTCGGTGCGTTAGTTGGCGAGGAAATAGATTTCTGCCGGCGGCTGCCGAGCTGGAGCTTCGCTATAACATGACAACAACGCCGTCGATCCTGTGGCGAAGTTGCGTGCGGGAATGCAATCGAAAAAGCTAGCTGACGAAATGTACGCTCTGTATAGAGCAAAGTGTTGCGTTTGATGATTGTTTGTCAAAACCTTGCAAGTGCGAAAACTGTGTACCGAATACGTGGCACGCGGAAGCCGTGCTTGGGGTCGCGCCTGCGAAGCGTTGGTTGATGCTCCTAACGTGTCTCCTAACGCGCGTTCAACACCTGTCAATATTGTATTCCAAATTCGCTCTTAGAGCGGAAGTACATCGTTTTCTCTGTAACTCTGAAGTGGTGCTGGTAGACCATACGTAAGTTTGTCGTTAATCTTGCGATGCGAATGCGGGCCTCGCGTTCTTCAATGCGTGGACGGGAAAGTGTGGTACTGGCATGTCTGCATATGCGAGAGGGTTTGCTGCCGAGTGCGGCCACACCACGATGTAGTTGCCCCTCGAGAAGGCACCGTGGCGCGCACTTGTAGTTCGTGAAACGAGCAGCAGCATGATCAAAGCAATGCAGTGAACAAGCAATAATGTAGCCTAAACATGCACACCCATCTCCGTCGCGCGCAGATCGCGATAACAGCTCCCATGGCGTTGGGCGTGGAGCGCTAACCACTGTCGAGATTAGTGGTGTGGTCTCACACTCGGCACTGGCAATTCACGACGCGCGGCGGTATAAGCGAGATTGTGGTGTTGGCTGAAACGAAAGAGAACAGCGCAGCATGCTGTCGTGTTTAAACTCAATTAAACCGCCTGCGAATGTGCTTTCCTTAGCCGCGAACAAGGCGCCCGCGCGAAAACGTGCCTCCTCCAGCATCCTGGCGAACGGCGGCGGCGGCGTGCGCCGCACCGCCCGAGACGGCTGCGCTGGCGCTGGCCAATCGGCGGGTGAGTTGGAGAGGAGAAGAGTAGTGCGGCGAAGCACGACGCGCGCGGCGCAGGGGTCATTTTCACTCCGGCAGTCGACGACTTCGGACGCTCGCTCCGTTCGCCATGGCCAGGACCAAGCAAACCGCCCGTAAGAGCACCGGTGGGAAGGCTCCGCGTAAGCAGCTTGCTACCAAGGCTGCTCGCAAGAGTGCACCTGCCACAGGTGGGGTTAAGAAACCGCATCGGTACAGGCCTGGGACCGTGGCCCTTCGTGAAATTCGCCGCTACCAGAAGTCGACCGAACTTCTCATCCGCAAGCTGCCGTTCCAGCGCTTGGTGAGGGAAATCGCTCAGGATTTCAAGACCGACCTCCGATTCCAGAGTTCGGCTGTGATGGCCCTTCAGGAGGCCAGCGAGGCCTACCTGGTCGGTCTCTTCGAGGACACCAACCTGTGCGCCATCCACGCCAAGCGCGTTACCATCATGCCGAAGGACATCCAGCTGGCCCGGCGCATCCGTGGCGAGCGCGCCTAAGTTCGGTTCGGCCGCTGTCTGCGCCGCAGCCTCGGTCAGGCAAGCAACACAAAACGGTCCTTCTCAGGACCACCTACATGTTTGCTTCGGCCACGGGAGCACGCGAGACCACGTACTCCAACCGTACCCTCTCGGTCTGTCTGTTTTGTTGTTATTTTTTATTATCAATATTTTTTCTCTGTGTGTGTGTCTGTGGTGAGCTGCCGGTGCGAGGTGGTGCCTCGTTTCGGATGCATATGGTAAGTATTGCGCGCGCTCGAGCAAGACGAGAGAGAGGAAAAAAAAAAGAAACAAAATGCGCGTTCGTTGCAAAACGGTTCGCGCATTCATGCGAAGAAGCCGCGCACGAAGACGAAATTAATGCGGCCGATGTTGCGTGCAAGCTTTTGTGTATTGGTATGCCATGCATGCGTTTGTTCACGTTCCTCATGCATACCTGCCTGGCTCATAAGTGCATGCTGGTTGCGGATATGGGCCATTTTTTGTTTGTTTTCAAGGGCCCGATCGCCTATCACATTCCACTACGCGAATCGTACGCTACTTGCAGTGAGGCTCGTCCCTGTGCGCCCCCGGACACCCTGAAGCTCGCTTTCTATCTACATTCGTGCACTGACATGCCAGCTAGCTAGCAGCAGCGTCAGTTCAACAGGCACGGTTGCGCTAATTCAAACAGAGGGAAACGGGCGCAGAGAACGGGATTGCCAAGCAAAACCCTGCCGTCACACGCATTTCGGTGGTCCTGACAAGGACCGTTGGGTTGTGCGACGAGCGCGACTGTAGTCCGGCGGCTGGGAGCTGCTCGCTTACGCCTTCTTCTCGGTCTTCTTTGGGAGAAGCACAGCTTGGATGTTGGGCAAGACGCCGCCCTGCGCGATCGTCACGCCGGAGAGCAGCTTGTTCAGCTCCTCGTCGTTGCGGATGGCGAGCTGCAGGTGGCGGGGGATGATCCTGGTCTTCTTGTTGTCACGAGCCGCGTTGCCAGCGAGCTCGAGCACTTCGGCAGCCAGGTACTCGAGGACGGCCGCGAGGTAGACGGGAGCGCCCGCTCCGACGCGCTCGGCGTAGTTTCCCTTGCGCAGGAGACGGTGGATACGGCCCACGGGGAACTGGAGACCCGCGCGGCTGGAACGCGTCTTGCTCTTGCCCTTCGCCTTGCCGCCTTTGCCGCGTCCGGACATGCTGGTGCTGCTGATGCGTAGAGTGAGACAGAGAAACGCACGACTGACGCAGTCGCGATCTGTGAGCGATTTGAGCCGTGCTCGTAGTGCCTTCGCCGCTGTCGCCGCCGCCGGTCCCAAAGGAAAGCGCGAGGGAAAGGGAGAGAGGCCGCGCGGACCAATGGCGCGCGCGGATATGCGAGGTCGCGTGAACACCACCCTCCCGCGATAAAAACGGGGCGCGCGCGACCGGTCGCGCGTATTCCGATCTCGTTTGCTCGGCTACTCACAACGGTGCGATGCCTCCCCAGCCCAGCGGTAAGGCCGTGAAGAAGGCCGGCAAGGCGCAGAAGAACGTGCGCGCCACCGACAAGAAGAAGAAGAAGCGCCGCAGGAAGGAGAGCTTCTCCATCTATATCTACAAGGTGCTGAAGCAGGTGCACCCGGACACTGGAGTCTCCAGCAAGGCCATGTCTATCATGAACAGCTTCGTGAACGACATCTTCGAGCGTATCGCCGCGGAGTCGTCCCGTCTGGCTCACTACAACAAGCGCTCGACCATCACGAGCCGGGAGATCCAGACTGCCGTGCGTCTGCTGTTGCCCGGCGAGCTGGCCAAACACGCCGTGTCCGAGGGCACCAAAGCCGTCACCAAGTACACCAGCTCCAAGTAGGCGACCGAGCGCTCGTCCGCCCAGCCCACACCCAACGGCTCTTCTCAGAGCCACCCAAAGTGTCTGCATTGGCATTGGGATGTAGTGAGAATCTCGACGATTCCGTCCGTTCCCTCTGTTCGACGCTTCCTCGTTTAGAAAAAAAACCCGACGCGCGCTGTCGGACAACGCGTTCTCATTGCGACAGCGCGTGTGCTAAAAGTTTCGTAGCAGAAACGCACAGAACGCCAGGCGCTCAGCACAACAACACAAACAAAGCGAGTATAGGGCGCGTGAGCCGACTCCGCGCGAGCGGCCACGTTCGCCTGCACTAATTGCCACGGCGCGTGTTTCGCACACCTAGGCTGATGAGGCGGTCGTTGCTGCACATTTACTTAATTCTGATGTAGCGTAAGTTTTAAAAGCAGGCAGCCCTCGTCCGTTTTTTCACATTTTATTTCTTATTTTCGGTCGACGCGCATTTGCGGGTCCCGAGGTGTGCCTCTATGGCTGCTAGAACTAATGTCGTCGGTCGCTGCGTGTGCTAGAATGCCCACTCGGCGGCCGGCCGCACGTATAGAGCAGTGCTCCGGACTGAAATTTAGAGCCGCGTGCTGTCAGCGCCGCATCGCTGTAGCAGTGGCTGGCGAGCGGAAATGCGTTAGCACGTTCACGAAGCAGCAGCGCGTAAGGGAAATTTTACGCTGTTATTACAAATGTAGTGGTAATTTGAAGTGGAAAAAGGAGAGATGCGCGCGGCTCTCCGCATACTGCATAGCGGTTGCGCGCGCGTCCTGCGTAGCTGCCTTCGTACGGGCTGGGCGCGATGGGAGAGGGAGGAGGTCGGAGCGCCGCCAGCACTGCCCTCGCTCTCTTCCGTCCCCTAGAATGCTGAATTTGGCTCGCGCGCGCGTCTTAGGCTGATTTCGCTGACGCTATCTGCGAGGCTACGTAAGCTATCGCGACGAAATTTGACGGTCGTGTGGGCACCAGTCAGCGGTGCCTGCGTGCGAAATTTGAAACGCCTGAGGCGAGCGGAGCATGAGCGCGCCCTGTTTTGCGACTAGTGATCAAGCGAACCGTGTTGGCGTGGCTGAGTTTGAAGTTGTGCGCGCGGTGTGCTTTGCGGCAATGACCAGGGTGCACTTGCAAGCGTAGCCGAGCTAACGGTGAATAGAACGAGTAATCACAATTATGAGAACACAATAAACTTGTTCCTGGGGCGCGACACGAGCAGTGAGTGCGTGCAACATACCACAATAACATTGTTGACACGTTTGTTTTTCCCTTGGCGAGTTGAGCAAAATAAGAAGGGAGGCTGGTTGAACATCAGCCTACGTTGCAGTGTGGAATGCCCAAAAAGAGACAACATAAGAAAAACAAAAGTAAACTCTGCGATTGTGTTGCGAGGCCACTTGTCTTGAACTCAGTGCGTGGCCTAAGCAGGGCTCAGTGCAGCAACCAGCGACTCACTCGCGAAGAGAGGCCGCGCTGCCCGGGAGCCAATCGGCGCGCGTTCATCCTCCTCGCCCTCTTTTTTGCGGCGCGGCTTCGTCGCTCAGTCGCGGCGCAAGGACGCGGCATTCGCTTTCCTGACTCGCTCCGAAGCAGCAGCAACAGCCGAGATGTCTGGACGTGGCAAGGGCGGCAAGGGGCTCGGCAAGGGTGGCGCGAAGCGTCATCGTAAGGTGTTGCGTGACAACATCCAAGGCATCACCAAGCCTGCCATCCGTCGCCTCGCTCGCCGTGGCGGTGTCAAGCGTATCTCCGGCCTGATCTACGAGGAGACACGCGGTGTGCTCAAGGTGTTCCTCGAGAACGTGATTCGGGACGACCGTCACCTACACTGAGCACGCCAAGCGCAAGACCGTGACCGCCATGGACGTTGTGTATGCCCTCAAGCGTCAGGGCCGCACCCTCTACGGTTTCGGAGGCTAAGCAGCGCGCGTGCGCGACGTCGTCTGCAAGCAGCGCATCAGCTCCTCTGAAGAACCCAACAGCCCTCTTCAGGGCTACCCACTTGGTGCTTCGGCAGTGATGCGCAGGATTTGCGATCTCCTGCTCCGTTAACCCTCTTTTGCACGCCATTATCTCGCGTTCGGCCGTACGAGACACGCGCGGTGAACTTGGTCAGGTGAGCGAGCGCAACCGCGTGTATTCATAAGGCGTGGTAGCATAGTTTTTCGCCCTCGCAAGGCGAGCTCTGCTCGATTGCATTTGCGCTCGCCACTGCGTGTTGTGTTGCTGCCATTTCGCCCGCCCTCAGCGTGTCCTAGTTGCGACGTGCCGGTCGTTCGTGCAGCTCAGTTGTCGCCTTTGGTTGGACCCTTGTTGAGCCAGCCAGAGTGGCATGATGATTAAAAGAAAGGTAATCGTAAGCTCGTCGATGCGCATTTTGTCGCTTTGAAGTGGCTCGCTTCTTCTACTCCCTTGGAGAAGAGTTGAGCCGGGCGGCAGCACTCGGTTACATACGCCGAGCGTGGCGGTCAGCGGGCACACGCAAGATAAGTATGGCCCCATATTTCACAGCAATAGCTCGTGTGGATATGCAACGAAGCAAAGCACGAGGAAAATATTGCCCGGCACGGGCCAGTGTGTAACAGCTGAAAGCGAGTTTTCTACAGACAGCAGTTATTTGTTCTCTCCAGTGCAAGCGTTAAATGAGCGAGCCTGAGCTGCATTCTGAGCTGCATTCGCACGGCTTCGTTGGTTTGCGTCGGAGAAACAATAATGTGCCAGTCCTCTTGGCCTACGAGCTGAGCGCCCGTCGTGTCCCTCGTCTAGCCTTGTGGTTGTTGCATGCGCGATGGGCGGCCGTGGACTGCCACCGTGCGATTCACAATTGCGTAACTCTTTTGAGCGACGCAAATGAATGGAAAGGTGAGGAGATTAGCTAGGTAGCTGTCGCTAGAACCGGGCTCACTGCGTTGTATTCAAGTGGACGAGGGTGCGCGCGGTAGACACCGAGGGGCGTGCTGTTTTCATTGGTGCTGTTGTCTGTAATACTCGTGCACAGGGGGATTTCTTATGCGCGCGCTATAGGTGATAAGCAGTTGGTTCGAGGTCAATGTGGTTCTTGCAAGCCAATGCACCCCCGAGTCGCCCAAAACAAGAGGAAAATAAAATACAGGAGCAGAGCGGTGAAGTGTGCTTGCCTAGACAGAAATATGCTTTCACAGTGCAGGCTCATTTTCTCTCGTTATTTGTATACGACTCGCTCTTTCGTCATGCGTGCGCGTAGGTGATGCTGGGCGACCTTGTTCGCGCCATATACTTAGATCGGTAAGGAAGCGGGCGCTGGACATGCGCTGCGTTTAAAGAAAACAAACTTTTTCGAGCAACGTATTTGTGCATGCCAAGCGGGAGACGAGCGGCCGCCCGCTTGGCGATTTGAGCGGTGCATCGCGTATTTGTCGAACTCTTCGCCGCCAGATGGAGCCTCCTGTCCTACGTGTGAACATTTGTCCTTTTGGCAGTTTGTGCCACGCGTATTTATGCGCTGTAAGGCGGTTGCGTAATGTCATTGCGTGGAAGCGCCAAAGTGCACAAGACTACCTCTTGCCGCTGCATCCCTGGAAAATCGTAAATGTGAAAGCTGCTGTACAGAAAGATTCCGAATTTGAACCGGCTGCTCCCTCACTCATGTCGCATGTATTGGCACGCGAAGGTAAGAGAAACTGACACGCGCCGGCCGTCGCCATCGCACGGATTTCGCATTCGTGTTGCGTTTAATGAAAGCCAAGCTCGCGCCAATTATTTTACATTTCTCCCACGAAGCCGCCGGGAAATGTGTGCGCCTATGGCCTTGACGTATAGCAAAGCGAGATGATGGCTCAACAGGTAAACAAATGGGGAAGGAGCAGCCGGAGAAAATGTACGGGCCGCTTACTTTGAAGAAACTCGGCACTTTTGGTTATTTCTTTTCTCTTGTTTATGTATGGATTGCGACTGTGAACTCACTGGCATGTGCGTGCAAAGGGAATAGCCGAGGACGAAGCAAGGCGTACACAGTGCGCAATGAGGTCATACGGGTCGTGCGTGTAGCTCGGAGGTGAACTCCAAGTAATGCATCGGAACACACCCAAGAGAAAACAACGGGTTGTCACGAGAGAACTAATGCAGCCATGTAAACGAAGCTTGTTGCATGTGAGAAAAACGTGTGGTGGTGCGGTGACGTTTCTTTTTTTCCTTCCATAATGCACGAGTACTGGCAGGTTAAGAAGTACAAAGTTTCATATCTCAACAATACAAATCGGTACCGCGATCGTGTGAATTGCACACAACAACTAACGCAAGTTCTGTCTAAAAATTTTCATCCCATCGAAAACGCCTCTCATGTCTATGAAGGTATTGTAAAAGTCATACTCACGCATGAATGGTATATCTTATCGAGGCGTATAAATTGTGTTCCCTTTATACATATCGCCTTGTGCAATTAACAGAATTTCCAAATCCGGTTCCATTGCTGCGCGACGGAGCTTTAAAGCGCACACTTGAACTGCTCTTTTTTTTTTTTTTCCTCTCTTCCATTTCACAGTTTTCCACAATCACTGAGAATAATTAAAAAAATGAGGAAGAGCTCGGCATCAGTTGAAAATTGCGCTGTTGCAGGCGCGCGATTTGAACGTTTTCTTTTACACGCAATTAGGCGCACCAAATTCGGTGCGTTAGTTGGCGAGGAAATAGATTTCTGCCGGCGGCTGCCGAGCTGGAGCTTCGCTATAACATGACAACAACGCCGTCGATCCTTGTGGCGAAGTTGCGTGCGGGAATGCAATCGAAAAAGCTAGCTGACGAAATGTACGCTCTGTATAGAGCAAAGTGTTGCGTTTGATGATTGTTTGTCAAAACCTTGCAAGTGCGAAAACTGTGTACCGAATACGTGGCACGCGGAAGCCGTGCTTGGGGTCGCGCCTGCGAAGCGTTGGTTGATGCTCCTAACGTGTCTCCTAACGCGCGTTCAACACCTGTCAATATTGTATTCCAAATTCGCTCTTAGAGCGGAAGTACATCGTTTTCTCTGTAACTCTGAAGTGGTGCTGGTAGACCATACGTAAGTTTGTCGTTAATCTTGCGATGCGAATGCGGGCCTCGCGTTCTTCAATGCGTGGACGGGAAAGTGTGGTACTGGCATGTCTGCATATGCGAGAGGGTTTGCTGCCGAGTGCGGCCACACCACGATGTAGTTGCCCCTCGAGAAGGCACCGTGGCGCGCACTTGTAGTTCGTGAAACGAGCAGCAGCATGATCAAAGCAATGCAGTGAACAAGCAATAATGTAGCCTAAACATGCACACCCATCTCCGTCGCGCGCAGATCGCGATAACAGCTCCCATGGCGTTGGGCGTGGAGCGCTAACCACTGTCGAGATTAGTGGTGTGGTCTCACACTCGGCACTGGCAATTCACGACGCGCGGCGGTATAAGCGAGATTGTGGTGTTGGCTGAAACGAAAGAGAACAGCGCAGCATGCTGTCGTGTTTAAACTCAATTAAACCGCCTGCGAATGTGCTTTCCTTAGCCGCGAACAAGGCGCCCGCGCGAAAACGTGCCTCCTCCAGCATCCTGGCGAACGGCGGCGGCGGCGTGCGCCGCACCGCCCGAGACGGCTGCGCTGGCGCTGGCCAATCGGCGGGTGAGTTGGAGAGGAGAAGAGTAGTGCGGCGAAGCACGACGCGCGCGGCGCAGGGGTCATTTTCACTCCGGCAGTCGACGACTTCGGACGCTCGCTCCGTTCGCCATGGCCAGGACCAAGCAAACCGCCCGTAAGAGCACCGGTGGGAAGGCTCCGCGTAAGCAGCTTGCTACCAAGGCTGCTCGCAAGAGTGCACCTGCCACAGGTGGGGTTAAGAAACCGCATCGGTACAGGCCTGGGACCGTGGCCCTTCGTGAAATTCGCCGCTACCAGAAGTCGACCGAACTTCTCATCCGCAAGCTGCCGTTCCAGCGCTTGGTGAGGGAAATCGCTCAGGATTTCAAGACCGACCTCCGATTCCAGAGTTCGGCTGTGATGGCCCTTCAGGAGGCCAGCGAGGCCTACCTGGTCGGTCTCTTCGAGGACACCAACCTGTGCGCCATCCACGCCAAGCGCGTTACCATCATGCCGAAGGACATCCAGCTGGCCCGGCGCATCCGTGGCGAGCGCGCCTAAGTTCGGTTCGGCCGCTGTCTGCGCCGCAGCCTCGGTCAGGCAAGCAACACAAAACGGTCCTTCTCAGGACCACCTACATGTTTGCTTCGGCCACGGGAGCACGCGAGACCACGTACTCCAACCGTACCCTCTCGGTCTGTCTGTTTTGTTGTTATTTTTTATTATCAATATTTTTTCTCTGTGTGTGTGTCTGTGGTGAGCTGCCGGTGCGAGGTGGTGCCTCGTTTCGGATGCATATGGTAAGTATTGCGCGCGCTCGAGCAAGACGAGAGAGAGGAAAAAAAAAAAAGAAACAAAATGCGCGTTCGTTGCAAAACGGTTCGCGCATTCATGCGAAGAAGCCGCGCACGAAGACGAAATTAATGCGGCCGATGTTGCGTGCAAGCTTTGTGTATTGGTATGCCATGCATGCGTTTGTTCACGTTCCTCATGCATACCTGCCTGGCTCATAAGTGCATGCTGGTTGCGGATATGGGCCATTTTTGTTTGTTTTCAAGGGCCCGATCGCCTATCACATTCCACTACGCGAATCGTACGCTACTTGCAGTGAGGCTCGTCCCTGTGCGCCCCCGGACACCCTGAAGCTCGCTTTCTATCTACATTCGTGCACTGACATGCCAGCTAGCTAGCAGCAGCGTCAGTTCAACAGGCACGGTTGCGCTAATTCAAACAGAGGGAAACGGGCGCAGAGAACGGGATTGCCAAGCAAAACCCTGCCGTCACACGCATTTCGGTGGTCCTGACAAGGACCGTTGGGTTGTGCGACGAGCGCGACTGTAGTCCGGCGGCTGGGAGCTGCTCGCTTACGCCTTCTTCTCGGTCTTCTTTGGGAGAAGCACAGCTTGGATGTTGGGCAAGACGCCGCCCTGCGCGATCGTCACGCCGGAGAGCAGCTTGTTCAGCTCCTCGTCGTTGCGGATGGCGAGCTGCAGGTGGCGGGGGATGATCCTGGTCTTCTTGTTGTCACGAGCCGCGTTGCCAGCGAGCTCGAGCACTTCGGCAGCCAGGTACTCGAGGACGGCCGCGAGGTAGACGGGAGCGCCCGCTCCGACGCGCTCGGCGTAGTTTCCCTTGCGCAGGAGACGGTGGATACGGCCCACGGGGAACTGGAGACCCGCGCGGCTGGAACGCGTCTTGCTCTTGCCCTTCGCCTTGCCGCCTTTGCCGCGTCCGGACATGCTGGTGCTGCTGATGCGTAGAGTGAGACAGAGAAACGCACGACTGACGCAGTCGCGATCTGTGAGCGATTTGAGCCGTGCTCGTAGTGCCTTCGCCGCTGTCGCCGCCGCCGGTCCCAAAGGAAAGCGCGAGGGAAAGGGAGAGAGGCCGCGTGGACCAATGGCGCGCGCGGATATGCGAGGTCGCGTGAACACCACCCTCCCGCGATAAAAACGGGGCGCGCGCGACCGGTCGCGCGTATTCCGATCTCGTTTGCTCGGCTACTCACAACGGTGCGATGCCTCCCCAGCCCAGCGGTAAGGCCGTGAAGAAGGCCGGCAAGGCGCAGAAGAACGTGCGCGCCACCGACAAGAAGAAGAAGAAGCGCCGCAGGAAGGAGAGCTTCTCCATCTATATCTACAAGGTGCTGAAGCAGGTGCACCCGGACACTGGAGTCTCCAGCAAGGCCATGTCTATCATGAACAGCTTCGTGAACGACATCTTCGAGCGTATCGCCGCGGAGTCGTCCCGTCTGGCTCACTACAACAAGCGCTCGACCATCACGAGCCGGGAGATCCAGACTGCCGTGCGTCTGCTGTTGCCCGGCGAGCTGGCCAAACACGCCGTGTCCGAGGGCACCAAAGCCGTCACCAAGTACACCAGCTCCAAGTAGGCGACCGAGCGCTCGTCCGCCCAGCCCACACCCAACGGCTCTTCTCAGAGCCACCCAAAGTGTCTGCATTGGCATTGGGATGTAGTGAGAATCTCGACGATTCCGTCCGTTCCCTCTGTTCGACGCTTCCTCGTTTAGAAAAAAAACCCGACGCGCGCTGTCGGACAACGCGTTCTCATTGCGACAGCGCGTGTGCTAAAAGTTTCGTAGCAGAAACGCACAGAACGCCAGGCGCTCAGCACAACAACACAAACAAAGCGAGTATAGGGCGCGTGAGCCGACTCCGCGCGAGCGGCCACGTTCGCCTGCACTAATTGCCACGGCGCGTGTTTCGCACACCTAGGCTGATGAGGCGGTCGTTGCTGCACATTTACTTAATTCTGATGTAGCGTAAGTTTTAAAAGCAGGCAGCCCTCGTCCGTTTTTTCACATTTTATTTCTTATTTTCGGTCGACGCGCATTTGCGGGTCCCGAGGTGTGCCTCTATGGCTGCTAGAACTAATGTCGTCGGTCGCTGCGTGTGCTAGAATGCCCACTCGGCGGCCGCCCGCACGTATAGAGCAGTGCTCCGGACTGAAATTTAGAGCCGCGTGCTGTCAGCGCCGCATCGCTGTAGCAGTGGCTGGCGAGCGGAAATGCGTTAGCACGTTCACGAAGCAGCAGCGCGTAAGGGAAATTTTACGCTGTTATTACAAATGTAGTGGTAATTTGAAGTGGAAAAAGGAGAGATGCGCGCGGCTCTCCGCATACTGCATAGCGGTTGCGCGCGCGTCCTGCGTAGCTGCCTTCGTACGGGCTGGGCGCGATGGGAGAGGGAGGAGGTCGGAGCGCCGCCAGCACTGCCCTCGCTCTCTTCCGTCCCCTAGAATGCTGAATTTGGCTCGCGCGCGCGTCTTAGGCTGATTTCGCTGACGCTATCTGCGAGGCTACGTAAGCTATCGCGACGAAATTTGACGGTCGTGTGGGCACCAGTCAGCGGTGCCTGCGTGCGAAATTTGAAACGCCTGAGGCGAGCGGAGCATGAGCGCGCCCTGTTTTGCGACTAGTGATCAAGCGAACCGTGTTGGCGTGGCTGAGTTTGAAGTTGTGCGCGCGGTGTGCTTTGCGGCAATGACCAGGGTGCACTTGCAAGCGTAGCCGAGCTAACGGTGAATAGAACGAGTAATCACAATTATGAGAACACAATAAACTTGTTCCTGGGGCGCGACACGAGCAGTGAGTGCGTGCAACATACCACAATAACATTGTTGACACGTTTGTTTTTCCCTTGGCGAGTTGAGCAAAATAAGAAGGGAGGCTGGTTGAACATCAGCCTACGTTGCAGTGTGGAATGCCCAAAAAGAGACAACATAAGAAAAACAAAAGTAAACTCTGCGATTGTGTTGCGAGGCCACTTGTCTTGAACTCAGTGCGTGGCCTAAGCAGGGCTCAGTGCAGCAACCAGCGACTCACTCGCGAAGAGAGGCCGCGCTGCCCGGGAGCCAATCGGCGCGCGTTCATCCTCCTCGCCCTCTTTTTTGCGGCGCGGCTTCGTCGCTCAGTCGCGGCGCAAGGACGCGGCATTCGCTTTCCTGACTCGCTCCGAAGCAGCAGCAACAGCCGAGATGTCTGGACGTGGCAAGGGCGGCAAGGGGCTCGGCAAGGGTGGCGCGAAGCGTCATCGTAAGGTGTTGCGTGACAACATCCAAGGCATCACCAAGCCTGCCATCCGTCGCCTCGCTCGCCGTGGCGGTGTCAAGCGTATCTCCGGCCTGATCTACGAGGAGACACGCGGTGTGCTCAAGGTGTTCCTCGAGAACGTGATTCGGGACGCCGTCACCTACACTGAGCACGCCAAGCGCAAGACCGTGACCGCCATGGACGTTGTGTATGCCCTCAAGCGTCAGGGCCGCACCCTCTACGGTTTCGGAGGCTAAGCAGCGCGCGTGCGCGACGTCGTCTGCAAGCAGCGCATCAGCTCCTCTGAAGAACCCAACAGCCCTCTTCAGGGCTACCCACTTGGTGCTTCGGCAGTGATGCGCAGGATTTGCGATCTCCTGCTCCGTTAACCCTCTTTTGCACGCCATTATCTCGCGTTCGGCCGTACGAGACACGCGCGGTGAACTTGGTCAGGTGAGCGAGCGCAACCGCGTGTATTCATAAGGCGTGGTAGCATAGTTTTTCGCCCTCGCAAGGCGAGCTCTGCTCGATTGCATTTGCGCTCGCCACTGCGTGTTGTGTTGCTGCCATTTCGCCCGCCCTCAGCGTGTCCTAGTTGCGACGTGCCGGTCGTTCGTGCAGCTCAGTTGTCGCCTTTGGTTGGACCCTTGTTGAGCCAGCCAGAGTGGCATGATGATTAAAAGAAAGGTAATCGTAAGCTCGTCGATGCGCATTTTGTCGCTTTGAAGTGGCTCGCTTCTTCTACTCCCTTGGAGAAGAGTATGAGCCGGGCGGCAGCACTCGGTTACATACGCCGAGCGTGGCGGTCAGCGGGCACACTTAAGTTAAGTAAGGCCCCATATTTCACAGCAATAGCTCGTGTGGATATGCAACGAAGCAAAGCACGAGGAAAATATTGCCCGGCACGGGCCAGTGTGTAACAGCTGAAAGCGAGTTTTCTACAGACAGCAGTTATTTGTTCTCTCCAGTGCAAGCGTTAAATGAGCGAGCCTGAGCTGCATTCTGAGCTGCATTCGCACGGCTTCGTTGGTTTGCGTCGGAGAAACAATAATGTGCCAGTCCTCTTGGCCTACGAGCTGAGCGCCCGTCGTGTCCCTCGTCTAGCCTTGTGGTTGTTGCATGCGCGATGGGCGGCCGTGGACTGCCACCGTGCGATTCACAATTGCGTAACTCTTTTGAGCGACGCAAATGAATGGAAAGGTGAGGAGATTAGCTAGGTAGCTGTCGCTAGAACCGGGCTCACTGCGTTGTATTCAAGTGGACGAGGGTGCGCGCGGTAGACACCGAGGGGCGTGCTGTTTTCATTGGTGCTGTTGTCTGTAATACTCGTGCACAGGGGGATTTCTTATGCGCGCGCTATAGGTGATAAGCAGTTGGTTCGAGGTCAATGTGGTTCTTGCAAGCCAATGCACCCCCGAGTCGCCCAAAACAAGAGGAAAATAAAATACAGGAGCAGAGCGGTGAAGTGTGCTTGCCTAGACAGAAATATGCTTTCACAGTGCAGGCTCATTTTCTCTCGTTATTTGTATACGACTCGCTCTTTCGTCATGCGTGCGCGTAGGTGATGCTGGGCGACCTTGTTCGCGCCATATACTTAGATCGGTAAGGAAGCGGGCGCTGGACATGCGCTGCGTTTAAAGAAAACAAACTTTTTCGAGCAACGTATTTGTGCATGCCAAGCGGGAGACGAGCGGCCGCCCGCTTGGCGATTTGAGCGGTGCATCGCGTATTTGTCGAACTCTTCGCCGCCAGATGGAGCCTCCTGTCCTACGTGTGAACATTTGTCCTTTTGGCAGTTTGTGCCACGCGTATTTATGCGCTGTAAGGCGGTTGCGTAATGTCATTGCGTGGAAGCGCCAAAGTGCACAAGACTACCTCTTGCCGCTGCATCCCTGGAAAATCGTAAATGTGAAAGCTGCTGTACAGAAAGATTCCGAATTTGAACCGGCTGCTCCCTCACTCATGTCGCATGTATTGGCACGCGAAGGTAAGAGAAACTGACACGCGCCGGCCGTCGCCATCGCACGGATTTCGCATTCGTGTTGCGTTTAATGAAAGCCAAGCTCGCGCCAATTATTTTACATTTCTCCCACGAAGCCGCCGGGAAATGTGTGCGCCTATGGCCTTGACGTATAGCAAAGCGAGATGATGGCTCAACAGGTAAACAAATGGGGAAGGAGCAGCCGGAGAAAATGTACGGGCCGCTTACTTTGAAGAAACTCGGCACTTTTGGTTATTTCTTTTCTCTTGTTTATGTATGGATTGCGACTGTGAACTCACTGGCATGTGCGTGCAAAGGGAATAGCCGAGGACGAAGCAAGGCGTACACAGTGCGCAATGAGGTCATACGGGTCGTGCGTGTAGCTCGGAGGTGAACTCCAAGTAATGCATCGGAACACACCCAAGAGAAAACAACGGGTTGTCACGAGAGAACTAATGCAGCCATGTAAACGAAGCTTGTTGCATGTGAGAAAAACGTGTGGTGGTGCGGTGACGTTTCTTTTTTTCCTTCCATAATGCACGAGTACTGGCAGGTTAAGAAGTACAAAGTTTCATATCTCAACAATACAAATCGGTACCGCGATCGTGTGAATTGCACACAACAACTAACGCAAGTTCTGTCTAAAAATTTTCATCCCATCGAAAACGCCTCTCATGTCTATGAAGGTATTGTAAAAGTCATACTCACGCATGAATGGTATATCTTATCGAGGCGTATAAATTGTGTTCCCTTTATACATATCGCCTTGTGCAATTAACAGAATTTCCAAATCCGGTTCCATTGCTGCGCGACGGAGCTTTAAAGCGCACACTTGAACTGCTCTTTTTTTTTTTTTTCCTCTCTTCCATTTCACAGTTTTCCACAATCACTGAGAATAATTAAAAAAATGAGGAAGAGCTCGGCATCAGTTGAAAATTGCGCTGTTGCAGGCGCGCGATTTGAACGTTTTCTTTTACACGCAATTAGGCGCACCAAATTCGGTGCGTTAGTTGGCGAGGAAATAGATTTCTGCCGGCGGCTGCCGAGCTGGAGCTTCGCTATAACATGACAACAACGCCGTCGATCCTGTGGCGAAGTTGCGTGCGGGAATGCAATCGAAAAAGCTAGCTGACGAAATGTACGCTCTGTATAGAGCAAAGTGTTGCGTTTGATGATTGTTTGTCAAAACCTTGCAAGTGCGAAAACTGTGTACCGAATACGTGGCACGCGGAAGCCGTGCTTGGGGTCGCGCCTGCGAAGCGTTGGTTGATGCTCCTAACGTGTCTCCTAACGCGCGTTCAACACCTGTCAATATTGTATTCCAAATTCGCTCTTAGAGCGGAAGTACATCGTTTTCTCTGTAACTCTGAAGTGGTGCTGGTAGACCATACGTAAGTTTGTCGTTAATCTTGCGATGCGAATGCGGGCCTCGCGTTCTTCAATGCGTGGACGGGAAAGTGTGGTACTGGCATGTCTGCATATGCGAGAGGGTTTGCTGCCGAGTGCGGCCACACCACGATGTAGTTGCCCCTCGAGAAGGCACCGTGGCGCGCACTTGTAGTTCGTGAAACGAGCAGCAGCATGATCAAAGCAATGCAGTGAACAAGCAATAATGTAGCCTAAACATGCACACCCATCTCCGTCGCGCGCAGATCGCGATAACAGCTCCCATGGCGTTGGGCGTGGAGCGCTAACCACTGTCGAGATTAGTGGTGTGGTCTCACACTCGGCACTGGCAATTCACGACGCGCGGCGGTATAAGCGAGATTGTGGTGTTGGCTGAAACGAAAGAGAACAGCGCAGCATGCTGTCGTGTTTAAACTCAATTAAACCGCCTGCGAATGTGCTTTCCTTAGCCGCGAACAAGGCGCCCGCGCGAAAACGTGCCTCCTCCAGCATCCTGGCGAACGGCGGCGGCGGCGTGCGCCGCACCGCCCGAGACGGCTGCGCTGGCGCTGGCCAATCGGCGGGTGAGTTGGAGAGGAGAAGAGTAGTGCGGCGAAGCACGACGCGCGCGGCGCAGGGGTCATTTTCACTCCGGCAGTCGACGACTTCGGACGCTCGCTCCGTTCGCCATGGCCAGGACCAAGCAAACCGCCCGTAAGAGCACCGGTGGGAAGGCTCCGCGTAAGCAGCTTGCTACCAAGGCTGCTCGCAAGAGTGCACCTGCCACAGGTGGGGTTAAGAAACCGCATCGGTACAGGCCTGGGACCGTGGCCCTTCGTGAAATTCGCCGCTACCAGAAGTCGACCGAACTTCTCATCCGCAAGCTGCCGTTCCAGCGCTTGGTGAGGGAAATCGCTCAGGATTTCAAGACCGACCTCCGATTCCAGAGTTCGGCTGTGATGGCCCTTCAGGAGGCCAGCGAGGCCTACCTGGTCGGTCTCTTCGAGGACACCAACCTGTGCGCCATCCACGCCAAGCGCGTTACCATCATGCCGAAGGACATCCAGCTGGCCCGGCGCATCCGTGGCGAGCGCGCCTAAGTTCGGTTCGGCCGCTGTCTGCGCCGCAGCCTCGGTCAGGCAAGCAACACAAAACGGTCCTTCTCAGGACCACCTACATGTTTGCTTCGGCCACGGGAGCACGCGAGACCACGTACTCCAACCGTACCCTCTCGGTCTGTCTGTTTTGTTGTTATTTTTTATTATCAATATTTTTTCTCTGTGTGTGTGTCTGTGGTGAGCTGCCGGTGCGAGGTGGTGCCTCGTTTCGGATGCATATGGTAAGTATTGCGCGCGCTCGAGCAAGACGAGAGAGAGGAAAAAAAAAAAGAAACAAAATGCGCGTTCGTTGCAAAACGGTTCGCGCATTCATGCGAAGAAGCCGCGCACGAAGACGAAATTAATGCGGCCGATGTTGCGTGCAAGCTTTTGTGTATTGGTATGCCATGCATGCGTTTGTTCACGTTCCTCATGCATACCTGCCTGGCTCATAAGTGCATGCTGGTTGCGGATATGGGCCATTTTTTGTTTGTTTTCAAGGGCCCGATCGCCTATCACATTCCACTACGCGAATCGTACGCTACTTGCAGTGAGGCTCGTCCCTGTGCGCCCCCGGACACCCTGAAGCTCGCTTTCTATCTACATTCGTGCACTGACATGCCAGCTAGCTAGCAGCAGCGTCAGTTCAACAGGCACGGTTGCGCTAATTCAAACAGAGGGAAACGGGCGCAGAGAACGGGATTGCCAAGCAAAACCCTGCCGTCACACGCATTTCGGTGGTCCTGACAAGGACCGTTGGGTTGTGCGACGAGCGCGACTGTAGTCCGGCGGCTGGGAGCTGCTCGCTTACGCCTTCTTCTCGGTCTTCTTTGGGAGAAGCACAGCTTGGATGTTGGGCAAGACGCCGCCCTGCGCGATCGTCACGCCGGAGAGCAGCTTGTTCAGCTCCTCGTCGTTGCGGATGGCGAGCTGCAGGTGGCGGGGGATGATCCTGGTCTTCTTGTTGTCACGAGCCGCGTTGCCAGCGAGCTCGAGCACTTCGGCAGCCAGGTACTCGAGGACGGCCGCGAGGTAGACGGGAGCGCCCGCTCCGACGCGCTCGGCGTAGTTTCCCTTGCGCAGGAGACGGTGGATACGGCCCACGGGGAACTGGAGACCCGCGCGGCTGGAACGCGTCTTGCTCTTGCCCTTCGCCTTGCCGCCTTTGCCGCGTCCGGACATGCTGGTGCTGCTGATGCGTAGAGTGAGACAGAGAAACGCACGACTGACGCAGTCGCGATCTGTGAGCGATTTGAGCCGTGCTCGTAGTGCCTTCGCCGCTGTCGCCGCCGCCGGTCCCAAAGGAAAGCGCGAGGGAAAGGGAGAGAGGCCGCGTGGACCAATGGCGCGCGCGGATATGCGAGGTCGCGTGAACACCACCCTCCCGCGATAAAAACGGGGCGCGCGCGACCGGTCGCGCGTATTCCGATCTCGTTTGCTCGGCTACTCACAACGGTGCGATGCCTCCCCAGCCCAGCGGTAAGGCCGTGAAGAAGGCCGGCAAGGCGCAGAAGAACGTGCGCGCCACCGACAAGAAGAAGAAGAAGCGCCGCAGGAAGGAGAGCTTCTCCATCTATATCTACAAGGTGCTGAAGCAGGTGCACCCGGACACTGGAGTCTCCAGCAAGGCCATGTCTATCATGAACAGCTTCGTGAACGACATCTTCGAGCGTATCGCCGCGGAGTCGTCCCGTCTGGCTCACTACAACAAGCGCTCGACCATCACGAGCCGGGAGATCCAGACTGCCGTGCGTCTGCTGTTGCCCGGCGAGCTGGCCAAACACGCCGTGTCCGAGGGCACCAAAGCCGTCACCAAGTACACCAGCTCCAAGTAGGCGACCGAGCGCTCGTCCGCCCAGCCCACACCCAACGGCTCTTCTCAGAGCCACCCAAAGTGTCTGCATTGGCATTGGGATGTAGTGAGAATCTCGACGATTCCGTCCGTTCCCTCTGTTCGACGCTTCCTCGTTTAGAAAAAAAACCCGACGCGCGCTGTCGGACAACGCGTTCTCATTGCGACAGCGCGTGTGCTAAAAGTTTCGTAGCAGAAACGCACAGAACGCCAGGCGCTCAGCACAACAACACAAACAAAGCGAGTATAGGGCGCGTGAGCCGACTCCGCGCGAGCGGCCACGTTCGCCTGCACTAATTGCCACGGCGCGTGTTTCGCACACCTAGGCTGATGAGGCGGTCGTTGCTGCACATTTACTTAATTCTGATGTAGCGTAAGTTTTAAAAGCAGGCAGCCCTCGTCCGTTTTTTCACATTTTATTTCTTATTTTCGGTCGACGCGCATTTGCGGGTCCCGAGGTGTGCCTCTATGGCTGCTAGAACTAATGTCGTCGGTCGCTGCGTGTGCTAGAATGCCCACTCGGCGGCCGCCCGCACGTATAGAGCAGTGCTCCGGACTGAAATTTAGAGCCGCGTGCTGTCAGCGCCGCATCGCTGTAGCAGTGGCTGGCGAGCGGAAATGCGTTAGCACGTTCACGAAGCAGCAGCGCGTAAGGGAAATTTTACGCTGTTATTACAAATGTAGTGGTAATTTGAAGTGGAAAAAGGAGAGATGCGCGCGGCTCTCCGCATACTGCATAGCGGTTGCGCGCGCGTCCTGCGTAGCTGCCTTCGTACGGGCTGGGCGCGATGGGAGAGGGAGGAGGTCGGAGCGCCGCCAGCACTGCCCTCGCTCTCTTCCGTCCCCTAGAATGCTGAATTTGGCTCGCGCGCGCGTCTTAGGCTGATTTCGCTGACGCTATCTGCGAGGCTACGTAAGCTATCGCGACGAAATTTGACGGTCGTGTGGGCACCAGTCAGCGGTGCCTGCGTGCGAAATTTGAAACGCCTGAGGCGAGCGGAGCATGAGCGCGCCCTGTTTTGCGACTAGTGATCAAGCGAACCGTGTTGGCGTGGCTGAGTTTGAAGTTGTGCGCGCGGTGTGCTTTGCGGCAATGACCAGGGTGCACTTGCAAGCGTAGCCGAGCTAACGGTGAATAGAACGAGTAATCACAATTATGAGAACACAATAAACTTGTTCCTGGGGCGCGACACGAGCAGTGAGTGCGTGCAACATACCACAATAACATTGTTGACACGTTTGTTTTTCCCTTGGCGAGTTGAGCAAAATAAGAAGGGAGGCTGGTTGAACATCAGCCTACGTTGCAGTGTGGAATGCCCAAAAAGAGACAACATAAGAAAAACAAAAGTAAACTCTGCGATTGTGTTGCGAGGCCACTTGTCTTGAACTCAGTGCGTGGCCTAAGCAGGGCTCAGTGCAGCAACCAGCGACTCACTCGCGAAGAGAGGCCGCGCTGCCCGGGAGCCAATCGGCGCGCGTTCATCCTCCTCGCCCTCTTTTTTGCGGCGCGGCTTCGTCGCTCAGTCGCGGCGCAAGGACGCGGCATTCGCTTTCCTGACTCGCTCCGAAGCAGCAGCAACAGCCGAGATGTCTGGACGTGGCAAGGGCGGCAAGGGGCTCGGCAAGGGTGGCGCGAAGCGTCATCGTAAGGTGTTGCGTGACAACATCCAAGGCATCACCAAGCCTGCCATCCGTCGCCTCGCTCGCCGTGGCGGTGTCAAGCGTATCTCCGGCCTGATCTACGAGGAGACACGCGGTGTGCTCAAGGTGTTCCTCGAGAACGTGATTCGGGACGCCGTCACCTACACTGAGCACGCCAAGCGCAAGACCGTGACCGCCATGGACGTTGTGTATGCCCTCAAGCGTCAGGGCCGCACCCTCTACGGTTTCGGAGGCTAAGCAGCGCGCGTGCGCGACGTCGTCTGCAAGCAGCGCATCAGCTCCTCTGAAGAACCCAACAGCCCTCTTCAGGGCTACCCACTTGGTGCTTCGGCAGTGATGCGCAGGATTTGCGATCTCCTGCTCCGTTAACCCTCTTTTGCACGCCATTATCTCGCGTTCGGCCGTACGAGACACGCGCGGTGAACTTGGTCAGGTGAGCGAGCGCAACCGCGTGTATTCATAAGGCGTGGTAGCATAGTTTTTCGCCCTCGCAAGGCGAGCTCTGCTCGATTGCATTTGCGCTCGCCACTGCGTGTTGTGTTGCTGCCATTTCGCCCGCCCTCAGCGTGTCCTAGTTGCGACGTGCCGGTCGTTCGTGCAGCTCAGTTGTCGCCTTTGGTTGGACCCTTGTTGAGCCAGCCAGAGTGGCATGATGATTAAAAGAAAGGTAATCGTAAGCTCGTCGATGCGCATTTTGTCGCTTTGAAGTGGCTCGCTTCTTCTACTCCCTTGGAGAAGAGTATGAGCCGGGCGGCAGCACTCGGTTACATACGCCGAGCGTGGCGGTCAGCGGGCACACTTAAGTTAAGTAAGGCCCCATATTTCACAGCAATAGCTCGTGTGGATATGCAACGAAGCAAAGCACGAGGAAAATATTGCCCGGCACGGGCCAGTGTGTAACAGCTGAAAGCGAGTTTTCTACAGACAGCAGTTATTTGTTCTCTCCAGTGCAAGCGTTAAATGAGCGAGCCTGAGCTGCATTCTGAGCTGCATTCGCACGGCTTCGTTGGTTTGCGTCGGAGAAACAATAATGTGCCAGTCCTCTTGGCCTACGAGCTGAGCGCCCGTCGTGTCCCTCGTCTAGCCTTGTGGTTGTTGCATGCGCGATGGGCGGCCGTGGACTGCCACCGTGCGATTCACAATTGCGTAACTCTTTTGAGCGACGCAAATGAATGGAAAGGTGAGGAGATTAGCTAGGTAGCTGTCGCTAGAACCGGGCTCACTGCGTTGTATTCAAGTGGACGAGGGTGCGCGCGGTAGACACCGAGGGGCGTGCTGTTTTCATTGGTGCTGTTGTCTGTAATACTCGTGCACAGGGGGATTTCTTATGCGCGCGCTATAGGTGATAAGCAGTTGGTTCGAGGTCAATGTGGTTCTTGCAAGCCAATGCACCCCCGAGTCGCCCAAAACAAGAGGAAAATAAAATACAGGAGCAGAGCGGTGAAGTGTGCTTGCCTAGACAGAAATATGCTTTCACAGTGCAGGCTCATTTTCTCTCGTTATTTGTATACGACTCGCTCTTTCGTCATGCGTGCGCGTAGGTGATGCTGGGCGACCTTGTTCGCGCCATATACTTAGATCGGTAAGGAAGCGGGCGCTGGACATGCGCTGCGTTTAAAGAAAACAAACTTTTTCGAGCAACGTATTTGTGCATGCCAAGCGGGAGACGAGCGGCCGCCCGCTTGGCGATTTGAGCGGTGCATCGCGTATTTGTCGAACTCTTCGCCGCCAGATGGAGCCTCCTGTCCTACGTGTGAACATTTGTCCTTTTGGCAGTTTGTGCCACGCGTATTTATGCGCTGTAAGGCGGTTGCGTAATGTCATTGCGTGGAAGCGCCAAAGTGCACAAGACTACCTCTTGCCGCTGCATCCCTGGAAAATCGTAAATGTGAAAGCTGCTGTACAGAAAGATTCCGAATTTGAACCGGCTGCTCCCTCACTCATGTCGCATGTATTGGCACGCGAAGGTAAGAGAAACTGACACGCGCCGGCCGTCGCCATCGCACGGATTTCGCATTCGTGTTGCGTTTAATGAAAGCCAAGCTCGCGCCAATTATTTTACATTTCTCCCACGAAGCCGCCGGGAAATGTGTGCGCCTATGGCCTTGACGTATAGCAAAGCGAGATGATGGCTCAACAGGTAAACAAATGGGGAAGGAGCAGCCGGAGAAAATGTACGGGCCGCTTACTTTGAAGAAACTCGGCACTTTTGGTTATTTCTTTTCTCTTGTTTATGTATGGATTGCGACTGTGAACTCACTGGCATGTGCGTGCAAAGGGAATAGCCGAGGACGAAGCAAGGCGTACACAGTGCGCAATGAGGTCATACGGGTCGTGCGTGTAGCTCGGAGGTGAACTCCAAGTAATGCATCGGAACACACCCAAGAGAAAACAACGGGTTGTCACGAGAGAACTAATGCAGCCATGTAAACGAAGCTTGTTGCATGTGAGAAAAACGTGTGGTGGTGCGGTGACGTTTCTTTTTTTCCTTCCATAATGCACGAGTACTGGCAGGTTAAGAAGTACAAAGTTTCATATCTCAACAATACAAATCGGTACCGCGATCGTGTGAATTGCACACAACAACTAACGCAAGTTCTGTCTAAAAATTTTCATCCCATCGAAAACGCCTCTCATGTCTATGAAGGTATTGTAAAAGTCATACTCACGCATGAATGGTATATCTTATCGAGGCGTATAAATTGTGTTCCCTTTATACATATCGCCTTGTGCAATTAACAGAATTTCCAAATCCGGTTCCATTGCTGCGCGACGGAGCTTTAAAGCGCACACTTGAACTGCTCTTTTTTTTTTTTTTCCTCTCTTCCATTTCACAGTTTTCCACAATCACTGAGAATAATTAAAAAAATGAGGAAGAGCTCGGCATCAGTTGAAAATTGCGCTGTTGCAGGCGCGCGATTTGAACGTTTTCTTTTACACGCAATTAGGCGCACCAAATTCGGTGCGTTAGTTGGCGAGGAAATAGATTTCTGCCGGCGGCTGCCGAGCTGGAGCTTCGCTATAACATGACAACAACGCCGTCGATCCTGTGGCGAAGTTGCGTGCGGGAATGCAATCGAAAAAGCTAGCTGACGAAATGTACGCTCTGTATAGAGCAAAGTGTTGCGTTTGATGATTGTTTGTCAAAACCTTGCAAGTGCGAAAACTGTGTACCGAATACGTGGCACGCGGAAGCCGTGCTTGGGGTCGCGCCTGCGAAGCGTTGGTTGATGCTCCTAACGTGTCTCCTAACGCGCGTTCAACACCTGTCAATATTGTATTCCAAATTCGCTCTTAGAGCGGAAGTACATCGTTTTCTCTGTAACTCTGAAGTGGTGCTGGTAGACCATACGTAAGTTTGTCGTTAATCTTGCGATGCGAATGCGGGCCTCGCGTTCTTCAATGCGTGGACGGGAAAGTGTGGTACTGGCATGTCTGCATATGCGAGAGGGTTTGCTGCCGAGTGCGGCCACACCACGATGTAGTTGCCCCTCGAGAAGGCACCGTGGCGCGCACTTGTAGTTCGTGAAACGAGCAGCAGCATGATCAAAGCAATGCAGTGAACAAGCAATAATGTAGCCTAAACATGCACACCCATCTCCGTCGCGCGCAGATCGCGATAACAGCTCCCATGGCGTTGGGCGTGGAGCGCTAACCACTGTCGAGATTAGTGGTGTGGTCTCACACTCGGCACTGGCAATTCACGACGCGCGGCGGTATAAGCGAGATTGTGGTGTTGGCTGAAACGAAAGAGAACAGCGCAGCATGCTGTCGTGTTTAAACTCAATTAAACCGCCTGCGAATGTGCTTTCCTTAGCCGCGAACAAGGCGCCCGCGCGAAAACGTGCCTCCTCCAGCATCCTGGCGAACGGCGGCGGCGGCGTGCGCCGCACCGCCCGAGACGGCTGCGCTGGCGCTGGCCAATCGGCGGGTGAGTTGGAGAGGAGAAGAGTAGTGCGGCGAAGCACGACGCGCGCGGCGCAGGGGTCATTTTCACTCCGGCAGTCGACGACTTCGGACGCTCGCTCCGTTCGCCATGGCCAGGACCAAGCAAACCGCCCGTAAGAGCACCGGTGGGAAGGCTCCGCGTAAGCAGCTTGCTACCAAGGCTGCTCGCAAGAGTGCACCTGCCACAGGTGGGGTTAAGAAACCGCATCGGTACAGGCCTGGGACCGTGGCCCTTCGTGAAATTCGCCGCTACCAGAAGTCGACCGAACTTCTCATCCGCAAGCTGCCGTTCCAGCGCTTGGTGAGGGAAATCGCTCAGGATTTCAAGACCGACCTCCGATTCCAGAGTTCGGCTGTGATGGCCCTTCAGGAGGCCAGCGAGGCCTACCTGGTCGGTCTCTTCGAGGACACCAACCTGTGCGCCATCCACGCCAAGCGCGTTACCATCATGCCGAAGGACATCCAGCTGGCCCGGCGCATCCGTGGCGAGCGCGCCTAAGTTCGGTTCGGCCGCTGTCTGCGCCGCAGCCTCGGTCAGGCAAGCAACACAAAACGGTCCTTCTCAGGACCACCTACATGTTTGCTTCGGCCACGGGAGCACGCGAGACCACGTACTCCAACCGTACCCTCTCGGTCTGTCTGTTTTGTTGTTATTTTTTATTATCAATATTTTTTCTCTGTGTGTGTGTCTGTGGTGAGCTGCCGGTGCGAGGTGGTGCCTCGTTTCGGATGCATATGGTAAGTATTGCGCGCGCTCGAGCAAGACGAGAGAGAGGAAAAAAAAAAAGAAACAAAATGCGCGTTCGTTGCAAAACGGTTCGCGCATTCATGCGAAGAAGCCGCGCACGAAGACGAAATTAATGCGGCCGATGTTGCGTGCAAGCTTTTGTGTATTGGTATGCCATGCATGCGTTTGTTCACGTTCCTCATGCATACCTGCCTGGCTCATAAGTGCATGCTGGTTGCGGATATGGGCCATTTTTTGTTTGTTTTCAAGGGCCCGATCGCCTATCACATTCCACTACGCGAATCGTACGCTACTTGCAGTGAGGCTCGTCCCTGTGCGCCCCCGGACACCCTGAAGCTCGCTTTCTATCTACATTCGTGCACTGACATGCCAGCTAGCTAGCAGCAGCGTCAGTTCAACAGGCACGGTTGCGCTAATTCAAACAGAGGGAAACGGGCGCAGAGAACGGGATTGCCAAGCAAAACCCTGCCGTCACACGCATTTCGGTGGTCCTGACAAGGACCGTTGGGTTGTGCGACGAGCGCGACTGTAGTCCGGCGGCTGGGAGCTGCTCGCTTACGCCTTCTTCTCGGTCTTCTTTGGGAGAAGCACAGCTTGGATGTTGGGCAAGACGCCGCCCTGCGCGATCGTCACGCCGGAGAGCAGCTTGTTCAGCTCCTCGTCGTTGCGGATGGCGAGCTGCAGGTGGCGGGGGATGATCCTGGTCTTCTTGTTGTCACGAGCCGCGTTGCCAGCGAGCTCGAGCACTTCGGCAGCCAGGTACTCGAGGACGGCCGCGAGGTAGACGGGAGCGCCCGCTCCGACGCGCTCGGCGTAGTTTCCCTTGCGCAGGAGACGGTGGATACGGCCCACGGGGAACTGGAGACCCGCGCGGCTGGAACGCGTCTTGCTCTTGCCCTTCGCCTTGCCGCCTTTGCCGCGTCCGGACATGCTGGTGCTGCTGATGCGTAGAGTGAGACAGAGAAACGCACGACTGACGCAGTCGCGATCTGTGAGCGATTTGAGCCGTGCTCGTAGTGCCTTCGCCGCTGTCGCCGCCGCCGGTCCCAAAGGAAAGCGCGAGGGAAAGGGAGAGAGGCCGCGTGGACCAATGGCGCGCGCGGATATGCGAGGTCGCGTGAACACCACCCTCCCGCGATAAAAACGGGGCGCGCGCGACCGGTCGCGCGTATTCCGATCTCGTTTGCTCGGCTACTCACAACGGTGCGATGCCTCCCCAGCCCAGCGGTAAGGCCGTGAAGAAGGCCGGCAAGGCGCAGAAGAACGTGCGCGCCACCGACAAGAAGAAGAAGAAGCGCCGCAGGAAGGAGAGCTTCTCCATCTATATCTACAAGGTGCTGAAGCAGGTGCACCCGGACACTGGAGTCTCCAGCAAGGCCATGTCTATCATGAACAGCTTCGTGAACGACATCTTCGAGCGTATCGCCGCGGAGTCGTCCCGTCTGGCTCACTACAACAAGCGCTCGACCATCACGAGCCGGGAGATCCAGACTGCCGTGCGTCTGCTGTTGCCCGGCGAGCTGGCCAAACACGCCGTGTCCGAGGGCACCAAAGCCGTCACCAAGTACACCAGCTCCAAGTAGGCGACCGAGCGCTCGTCCGCCCAGCCCACACCCAACGGCTCTTCTCAGAGCCACCCAAAGTGTCTGCATTGGCATTGGGATGTAGTGAGAATCTCGACGATTCCGTCCGTTCCCTCTGTTCGACGCTTCCTCGTTTAGAAAAAAAACCCGACGCGCGCTGTCGGACAACGCGTTCTCATTGCGACAGCGCGTGTGCTAAAAGTTTCGTAGCAGAAACGCACAGAACGCCAGGCGCTCAGCACAACAACACAAACAAAGCGAGTATAGGGCGCGTGAGCCGACTCCGCGCGAGCGGCCACGTTCGCCTGCACTAATTGCCACGGCGCGTGTTTCGCACACCTAGGCTGATGAGGCGGTCGTTGCTGCACATTTACTTAATTCTGATGTAGCGTAAGTTTTAAAAGCAGGCAGCCCTCGTCCGTTTTTTCACATTTTATTTCTTATTTTCGGTCGACGCGCATTTGCGGGTCCCGAGGTGTGCCTCTATGGCTGCTAGAACTAATGTCGTCGGTCGCTGCGTGTGCTAGAATGCCCACTCGGCGGCCGCCCGCACGTATAGAGCAGTGCTCCGGACTGAAATTTAGAGCCGCGTGCTGTCAGCGCCGCATCGCTGTAGCAGTGGCTGGCGAGCGGAAATGCGTTAGCACGTTCACGAAGCAGCAGCGCGTAAGGGAAATTTTACGCTGTTATTACAAATGTAGTGGTAATTTGAAGTGGAAAAAGGAGAGATGCGCGCGGCTCTCCGCATACTGCATAGCGGTTGCGCGCGCGTCCTGCGTAGCTGCCTTCGTACGGGCTGGGCGCGATGGGAGAGGGAGGAGGTCGGAGCGCCGCCAGCACTGCCCTCGCTCTCTTCCGTCCCCTAGAATGCTGAATTTGGCTCGCGCGCGCGTCTTAGGCTGATTTCGCTGACGCTATCTGCGAGGCTACGTAAGCTATCGCGACGAAATTTGACGGTCGTGTGGGCACCAGTCAGCGGTGCCTGCGTGCGAAATTTGAAACGCCTGAGGCGAGCGGAGCATGAGCGCGCCCTGTTTTGCGACTAGTGATCAAGCGAACCGTGTTGGCGTGGCTGAGTTTGAAGTTGTGCGCGCGGTGTGCTTTGCGGCAATGACCAGGGTGCACTTGCAAGCGTAGCCGAGCTAACGGTGAATAGAACGAGTAATCACAATTATGAGAACACAATAAACTTGTTCCTGGGGCGCGACACGAGCAGTGAGTGCGTGCAACATACCACAATAACATTGTTGACACGTTTGTTTTTCCCTTGGCGAGTTGAGCAAAATAAGAAGGGAGGCTGGTTGAACATCAGCCTACGTTGCAGTGTGGAATGCCCAAAAAGAGACAACATAAGAAAAACAAAAGTAAACTCTGCGATTGTGTTGCGAGGCCACTTGTCTTGAACTCAGTGCGTGGCCTAAGCAGGGCTCAGTGCAGCAACCAGCGACTCACTCGCGAAGAGAGGCCGCGCTGCCCGGGAGCCAATCGGCGCGCGTTCATCCTCCTCGCCCTCTTTTTTGCGGCGCGGCTTCGTCGCTCAGTCGCGGCGCAAGGACGCGGCATTCGCTTTCCTGACTCGCTCCGAAGCAGCAGCAACAGCCGAGATGTCTGGACGTGGCAAGGGCGGCAAGGGGCTCGGCAAGGGTGGCGCGAAGCGTCATCGTAAGGTGTTGCGTGACAACATCCAAGGCATCACCAAGCCTGCCATCCGTCGCCTCGCTCGCCGTGGCGGTGTCAAGCGTATCTCCGGCCTGATCTACGAGGAGACACGCGGTGTGCTCAAGGTGTTCCTCGAGAACGTGATTCGGGACGCCGTCACCTACACTGAGCACGCCAAGCGCAAGACCGTGACCGCCATGGACGTTGTGTATGCCCTCAAGCGTCAGGGCCGCACCCTCTACGGTTTCGGAGGCTAAGCAGCGCGCGTGCGCGACGTCGTCTGCAAGCAGCGCATCAGCTCCTCTGAAGAACCCAACAGCCCTCTTCAGGGCTACCCACTTGGTGCTTCGGCAGTGATGCGCAGGATTTGCGATCTCCTGCTCCGTTAACCCTCTTTTGCACGCCATTATCTCGCGTTCGGCCGTACGAGACACGCGCGGTGAACTTGGTCAGGTGAGCGAGCGCAACCGCGTGTATTCATAAGGCGTGGTAGCATAGTTTTTCGCCCTCGCAAGGCGAGCTCTGCTCGATTGCATTTGCGCTCGCCACTGCGTGTTGTGTTGCTGCCATTTCGCCCGCCCTCAGCGTGTCCTAGTTGCGACGTGCCGGTCGTTCGTGCAGCTCAGTTGTCGCCTTTGGTTGGACCCTTGTTGAGCCAGCCAGAGTGGCATGATGATTAAAAGAAAGGTAATCGTAAGCTCGTCGATGCGCATTTTGTCGCTTTGAAGTGGCTCGCTTCTTCTACTCCCTTGGAGAAGAGTATGAGCCGGGCGGCAGCACTCGGTTACATACGCCGAGCGTGGCGGTCAGCGGGCACACTTAAGTTAAGTAAGGCCCCATATTTCACAGCAATAGCTCGTGTGGATAATCTGTCTCGCGTGTG